>NW_028294376.1:0-55000 GCF_964341445.2 Mesoplodon mirus | reverse complement strand
CAATGATCCATGCCTTTGTCAGAACAATGCTCCATGAACCTTGTCCTCACAATGTGCCATGCGCTTTTCATCACAATGATCCACAACCTTGTCATCGCTATGCTCCATAAACCTTGTAATCACAATGCTCCATGAACTTCTCATCCAAATCCTCTCTCACAAAAGATATCACAATGTTCCATCTCTAGTCATCACAATCCTCGCTCAACCCTGTTATCACAATGTTCCATGACCCCTGTAATCACAATGCTACATCCCCTTATCTGCACAATGTTCCTTGACCCCTGACATCACAATGTTCCATAACCCCATCATCAAAATGCTCCATGACCCTTTTCATCCCAAAGCTCCATGATCCCTGGCAACACAATGTTCTATAATCCATGTCATCCAAATGTTCCATTATACTTTTCATCAAATTGCTGCATGACCCTGTCATCAAAATGCTCCCTGCCCTTCTCATCACAATGCACAACACACTTGTCATCAAAATGCTCCATGACCTTTGTCATCACAAAGCTCCATGACCCTTGGCATCACAATGCTCCATGTCATTTTCATCACAATGCTCCATGAACCATCTCATCACATTGCTCCATGCCCTTGTCATCAAAAGCTCCATGACACTTGTCATCACAATGCTCGATGCCCTTCTCATCACAATGCTCCATGCCCTTGTCATTACAATCCTCCATGACCCATGTATCACAGTGTACCGTGCCCTTTTCATCACAATGTTCCATGCCCATTCTCATCACAATAATCCATGAAACATTTCAGACCAATGCTCAATGCCCTTCTCATCACAATGCTCCATTACCTCTGTCATAACAATGCTCCATGAACCCTGCCATCAAAATGTTCCACGGCCTTGTCATCACAAGGCTCCATGACCCTTGTCATCACAATGCTCCAAGACCCCTGTAATCACAATGCTCCATGCCCTTGTCATCACACAGGTCCATGACGCCTGCCATCAGAATGTTCCATGGCCTTCTCCTCACAATGCTCCATGCCCTTGTCTTCACAATGCTCCAAGACCCCTGTAATCACAATGCTCCATGCCTCTTTTCATCAGAATGCTCCATGAGACTTGTCATCACAAGTCTCCATTGTCATCTCATCACAATGCTCCATGACCTTGTCATCACCATGCTACATTCCCTAGTCATCACAAAGCTCCATGACCCCTGTCATCACAATATTCCATGAATATTTTCAACCCAATGCTCCATGACCTTCTCATCACAATGCTCCATGGCCATTATCATCACAATGCTCCATGACCACTGTCTTCAAAATGCGCCATTCCAACTGTCATCACAATAATCCATGAAAATAATTAGACCAGTGCTCCATGCCCTTGTCATCACAATGCTCCATGCCCTTGCTATCACAATGTTCCAAGACCCCTGTAATCAGAATGCTCCATGCCCCTTTTCATCAGTATGCTCCATGAGACCTGTCATCAGAAGGCTACATGGTTTTCTCATCACAGTGCTCGAGGACCTTGTCATCACAATGCTTCACGACATTGTCATGAAAATTCTCAATGGCCCTTGTCATCATAATGCTCCAAGCCCTAGTCATCACAATGTTCCAGTATATTTGTCACCACAATCCTCTATTACATTTGGCATCACAATAAACGATGCCATTGTCATCGAAATGGACAATGACATATGTCATCACAATGCTCCCTCACACCTGTCTTCACAATTCTCCATGATTTTCTCATCACAATGCTCCATGACCTTGTCATCACAATCCTCCATGACCCCTGTCAACACAATGCTCCGTGACTCCAGTCATCACAATGCTTCATAACATTTGTTATCACAACGATCCATGCCCGCGTCATCACAAGGCTCTGTGACCTTTGTAACAACAATGCTCCATGAACTTTTCATCACAATGCTCTGTGACCCTTGTCATCACAATGCTCCATGCCTTTGTCAGAACAATGCTCCATGACCCTTGTCATGAAAATGTGCCACGGGCTTTCCATCACAATGATCCACCACCTTGTAATCGCTATGCTCCATAAACCTTGTAATCACAATGCGCCATTCTCTTCTCATCCAAATGCTCTCTCACCTGAGATATCAACATGTTCTCTCACTAGTCATCACAATCCTCGCTCACCCCTGTAATCAAAATATTCCATGACCCCTGTCATCACCATGTTCCATTCCCTTGTCATCACAATGCTCCATGACCACTGTCATCACAATACTCCATGAATATTTTCAGCCAAATATTCCATGACCTTCTCATCACAATGCTCCATGACAAATATCACCACAATGCTCCATGACCACTGTCATCACAACACTCCATGACACCTGACAACACAATGATCTGGGACTCTTGTCATTACAATGCTCCATTCCCTAGTCATTACAGTGCTCCATGAACCCTGTCATCACAAGACTCCATGAATATTTTCAGCCCAATGCTCCATGACACTTTTCATCACAATGAACCATGCCCTTGTCATCCCAATGCTCCATGACCCCTGTATTCACAATGCTCCGTGACGCTTGTCATCACAGTTCTCCATGACCCCTGGCATCACAATGCTCCATGCCTTTGTAAGCAGAATGCTACATGACTTTGTCATTACAATGCTCTATGCGCTTGTCATCACAATACTCCATTACCATTGTCATCACAATCCTCCATGTAACTTGGGATCACATTGCTTCATGCCCTTGTCATCACAATGCTCCATGCTCCTTGAAATCAAAATGATCCATGACCACTGTCATCACAAAGCTCCAAACCCTTGTGATCACAATGTTCCATAGCACTTGTCATCACAACGCTCCATGATGCCTGTCATCACAATACTCCATGCACTTTTCATCACAATGCTCCATGACCTTTGTCATTACAATTCTCAGTACATTGACATCACAATGCTCCCTGATATTTGTCGTCAGAATGCTCCTTGAACCCTGTCACAAAAAGTCTCCATGCCATTTTCATCACAATGCCCCATGCCGTTTTCATCACAATGCACCATGACATTGTCATGAAAATACTCCACAAGCTTGTCACCAGAATGCTCCATGACCCTGGTCATCACAATTCTCCATGCACTTGTCAGCACAATGCTCCCTGACCCTTGTCATCACAATGCTCCAAGCCATTGTCATCACAATGCTCCATTACCTTTGTCATCAGAATCCTCCATGACAATTGGCATCACAATGCTCCATGCCATTTTCATCACAATGGACCATTATATATGTCATCACAATGCTCCTGACACCTGTCTTCACAATACTGCCTCACCTGGTCATCACAATGCTCCATGCCCTTGTCAACACAATGCTCCATGTCCTTGTTATGACAATGCTCCATGACCCCTGTCATCACAATGCTCCGTGACTCCAGTCATCACAATTCTTCATGACCTTTGTCATCACAATTGTCCATGCCCTCATCATCAACAGTCTCTGTGACCTTTTTAACCACAATGCTCCATGAACTTTTCTTCACAATGCTCTTTAACCCCTGTCATCAGAATGCTCTATGCCTTTCTCAGCACAATGCTCCATGACGCATGTCATCAGAATGCTCCATGGCCTTCTCCTCACAATGCTCCATGCCCTTGTCATCACAGTGCTCCAAGACCCCTGTAATCACAATGCTCCATGTCCCTTTTCATCAGAATGCTCCATGAGACTTGTCATCACAAGTCTCCATGTTCATCTCTTCACAGTGCTCCAGGACCTTGTCATCACAATGCTCCATGACCAATGTCATCACAATGCTCTGTGACTCCAGTCATCACAGTGCTTCATAATATTTCTCATCACAATGGTCCATGCCCGCATCATCACAATAATCCATGAATATTTTCAGCCCAATGCTCCATGAACTTCTCATCACAATGCTCCATGACCAATATCATCACAATGCTGAATGACCGCTGTCATCACAACACTCCATGACACTTGACAACACAATGATCCGGGACACTTGTCATCACAGTGCTCCAAGACCCCAGTCATCACAATGCTCTGTGACTCCAGTCATCACAGTGCTTTATAATATTTGTCATCACAATGGTCCATGCCCGTGTCATCACAAGGCTCTGTTACCTTTGTATCCAAAATGCTCCATGAACATTTCATCACAATGCTCCGTGACACTTGTCATCACAATGCTCCCTGACAATTCTCTTCACAATACTTCATGACCTGTTCATCACAATGCTCCATGCCCTTGTCATCAAAATGCGCCATTCCAAATGTCATCACAATAATCCATGAAAATTATTAGACCAATGCTCCATGCCATTGTCATCGCAATGGACCATGACATATGTCATCACAATGCTCAAAGACCCCTGTAATCACAATGCTCCATGCCCTTGTCATCACAAAGCTCCATGACGCATGTCATCAGAATGTTCCATGGCCTTCTCCTCACAATGCTCCATGCCCTTGTCATCACAATGCTCCAAGACCCCTGTAATCACAATGTTCCATGCCCCTTTTCATCAGAATGCTCCATGAGACTTGTCATCACCAGGCTCCATGGTCATCTCATCACAATGCTCCAGGACCTTGTCATCACCATGCTCCATTCCCTTGTCATCACAATGCTTCATGACTCCTGTCATCACAATAATCCATGAATATTTTCAGCCCAATGCTCCATGACCTTCTCATCACAATGCTCCATGACCAATATCATCACAATGCTGAATGATCGCTGTCATCACAACACTCCATGACACCTGACAACACAATGATTCGGGACTCTTGTCATCACAGTGCTCAAAGACCCCTGTAATCACGATGCTCCATGACCCATGTCATCACAATACTCCATGAACCATTTCAGCCCAATGCTCCATGACACTTTTCATCACAAGGATCCATGCCCTTGTCATCCCAATGCTCCATGACCCCTGTATTCACAATGCTCCGTGACGCTTGTCATCACAGTGCTCTATGACACCTGTCATCACAATGCTCCATGCCTTTGTCAGCAAAATGCTACATGACCTTGTCATTACAATGCTCTGTGCGCTTGTCATCACAATACTCCATTACCGTTCTCATCACTATCCTCCATGAACCTTGGGATCACATTGCTTCATGCCCTTGTCAGCACAATGCTCCATGATCCTTGAAATCAAAATGATCCATGACCACTGTCATAGCAATGCACCAATCATTTTTGATCACAATGTTCCATAACACTTGTCATAACAACGCTCCATGATGCCTGTCATCACAATACTCCATGCCTTTTTCATCACAATGCTCCATGACCTTTGTCATCACAATTCTCAATACACTTGTCATCACAATGCTCCCGGACACTTGTCGTCAGAATGCTCCTTGAACGCTGTCATGAAAAGGCTCCATGCATTTTTCATCACAAAGCCCCATGCCATTTTAATCACAATGCTCCATGCCATTGTCATCAAAATACTCCACAAGCTTGTCATCAGAATGCTCCATGACCCTTGTCATCACAATTATCTATGCACTTGTCAGCACAATGCTCCCTGACCCTTGTCATCACAATGCTCCAAGCCATTGTCATCAGCATGCTTCATTACTTTTGTCATCAGAATCCTCCATGACACATGGCATCACAATGCTCCATGCCATTGTCATCACAATGGGCCATTACATATGTCATCACAATGCTCCCTGACACCTCTCTTCATAATACTGCATGACCTGGTCATCACAATGCTCCATGCCCTTGTCATCACAATGCGCCATTCCAACTCTCATCACAATAATCCATGAAATTTATTAGACCAATGCTCCATGCCCTTGTCATCACAATGCTCCATGCCCTTGTTATCACAAAGTTCCAAGACCCCTGTAATCAGAATGTTCCATGCCCTTTTTCATCAGTATGCTCCATGCTCCTGTCATCACAAGGCTTCATGGTTTTCTCATCACAGTGTTCCAGGACCTTGTCATCACAATGCTTCACGACATTGTCATGAAAATTCTCAATGTTCCTTGTCATCATAATGCTCCAATCCGTAATCATCACAATGCTCCATTATATTTGTCATCACAATCCTCCATTACATTTGGCATCACATTACTCCCTGCCATTGTCATCACAATGGACCATGACATGTGTCATCACAATGCTCCCTGACACTTGTCTTCACAATACACCATGACCTTCTCTACACAATGATCCATGCCCTTGTCATCACAATGCACCATGTCCACTGTCATCACAATAATCTATGAATCTTGTCAGACAAATGCTCCATGCTCCTGTCATCACAATGCTCCATGCCCTTGTCATCACAATGCTCCATGACTTGTCATCACAATCCTCCATGACCCATGACACATGTATCACAGTTTTCCATGCCCTAGTCATCACAATGCTCCAAGACCCCTGTAATAACAATGCCATGCACTTTTCATCAAAATGATCCACAAACTTGTCATCGCTATGCTCCATTAACCTTGTAATCACAATGCTCCATGCACTTCTCATCCAAATGCTCTCTCACATGAGATATCACAATGTTCAATCACTAGTCATCACAATCCTACCTCACCCCTGTTATCACAATGTTCCATGACCCCTGTCATCACAATGCTACCTCCACTTATCAGCACAATGTTCCATGACCACTGACATCACAATGTTCCATAACCACTGTCCTCAAAATGCTCCATGACCCTTTTCATCCCAAAGCTCCATGACCCCTGGAATCACAATATTCTATAACCCCTGTCATCCAAATATTCCATTACACTTTTCATCAAATTGCTGCATGACCCTGTCATCAAAATGCTCCCTGCATTTCTCATCACAATGCACCACACAATTGTCATCAAAATGCTCCATGACCTTTCTCATCACAAAGCTCCATGACCCTTGGCATCACAATGCTCCATGTCATTGTCATCACAATACTCCATGAACCGTCTCATCACATTGCTCCATGCCCTTGTCATCACAAAGCTCCATGACACTTGTCATCACTATGCTCGATGCCCTTCTCATCACAATGCTCCATGCCCTTGTCATTACAATCCTCCATGACCCGTGTATCACAGTGTTCCGTGCCCTTGTCATCACAATGTTCCATGCCCACTCTCATCACAATAATCGATGAAACATTTCAGACCAATGCTCAATGCCCTTCTCATCACAATGCTCCATTACCTCTGTCATAACAATGCTCCATGACCCCTGCCATCAAAATGTTCCACGGCCTTGTCATCACAAGGCTCCATGACACTTCTCATCACAATGCTCCAAGACCCCTGTAATCACAATGTTCCACGCCCTTGTCATCAAAAAGCTCCATGACGCATGCCATCAGAATGTTCCATGGCCTTCTCATCACAATGTTCCATGCCCTTGTCATGACAATGCTCCAAGACCCCTGTAATCACAATGCTCCATGCCCCTTTTCATCTCAATGCTCCATGAACCCTGTCATCAAAATGCACCATGCCCATCATCATAATGTTTCAGGCTCTTTTCATCACAATGAAATCAAATTTCTCCATGAACACTGTCATCCTAATGCTCCAAACCCTTCTGATCACAATGTTCCATAACACTTATCATCACAACATGCTATGACGCTCATCATCACAATTATCCATGTTTTCTCATCACAATGCTCCATGATTGTTGTCATCACAATTCTCAAATACACTTGTCATCACAATGCTACCTGACACTTGTCGTCAGTATGCTCCTTGAACACTGTCATGACAAGGCTCCATGACTTTTCATCACAATGATCCATGCCCTTCTCATCACAATGCTCCAAGACCCCTGTAATCACAATGCTCCATGCCCTTGTCATCACAAAGCTCCATGACGCATGCCATCAGAATGCTCCATGGCCTTCTCCTCACAATGCTCCTTGCCCTTGTCATCACATGGCTCCAAGACCCCTGTAATCACAATGCTTCATGCCCCTTTTCATCAGAATGCTCCATGAGACTTGTCATCCCAAGTCTCCATGGTCTTCTCATCAGAATGCTCCAGGACCTTGTCATCACCATGCTCCATTCCCTTGTCATCACAATGCTCCATGACCCCTATCATCACAATACTCCATGAATATTTACAGCCCAATGCTCCATGAAATTCTCATCACAATGCTCCAAGACCAATATCATCACAATGCTCCATGACCACTGTCATCGCAACACTCCAGGACACCTGACAACACAATGATCCGGGACTCTTGTCATCACAATGCTCCATTCCCTAGTCATCACCATGCTCCATGACCACTGTCACCACAATACTCCATGAATATTTTCAGCCCAATGCTCCATGACGCTTGTCCTCACAATGTTCCATGTCCTTGTCATCCCAATGCTCCATGACCCCTGTATTCACAATGCTCTGTGACGCTTGTCATCACAGTGCTCCATGACACCTGTCATCACAATTCTCCATGCCTTTGTCATCAAATTGCTACATGACCTTCTCATTACAATACTCTATGCGCTTGTCATCACAATACTCCATTACCATTGTCATCACTATCCTCCATGAACCTTGGGATCACGTTGCTTCATGCCCTTTTCATCACAATGCTCCATGCTCTTTTAAATCAAAATGATCCATGACCCTTGACATCACAATTCTCCATGCACTTGTCAGCACAATGCTCCCTGAACCTTGTCATCACTATGCTCCAAGCCATTGTGATCACAATGCTCCATTACCTTTGTCATCAGAATCCTCCATGACACTTGTCATCACAATGATCCATGCCATTGTCATCACAATGGGCCAATACATATGTCATCACAATGCTCCGTGACACCTCTTTTCACAATACTGCATGACCTGGTCATCACAATGCTCCATGCCCTTGTCATGCCAATGCGCCATTCCAAATGTCATCACAATAATCCATGAAACTTATTAGACCAATGCTCCATGCCCTTGTCATCACAATGCTCCATGCCCATGTTATCACAATGTTCCAAGACCCCTGTAATCAGAATGCTCCATGCCCCTTTTCATCAGTATGCTCCATGAGATTGTCATCACAAGGCTCCATGTTTTTCTCATCACAATGCTCCAGGACCTTGTCATCACAATGCTTCACGACATTGTCATGAAAATTCTCATTGGCCCATGTCATCATAATGCTCCAAGCTGTAGTCATCACAATGCTCCATTATATTTGTCATAACAATCCTCCATTACATTTGGCATCACAATGCTCCATGCCATTGTCATCGCAATGGACCATGACATATGTCATCACAATGCTCCCTGACACCTGACTTCACATTACTCCATGCCCTTGTCATCACAAGGCTCCATGCCCTTGTCATCACAATGCACCATGTCCACTGTCATCACAATCATCTATGAAACTTGTCAGACCAATGCTCCATGCCCCTGTCATCACAGTGCTCCATGCCCTTGTCATCACAATGCTCTATGCCTTTCTCAGCACAATGTTCCATGCCCTTTTCATCACAATGCTCCATGACCCCTGTATTCTCAGTGGTACGTGACGCTTGTCATCCCAGTGCTCCATGACACATGTCATCACAATGCTCTATGCCGTTCTCAGCACAATATTCCATGCCCTTTTCATCACAATGCTCCATGACCCCTGTCATCACAATGCTCCATGACTCCAGTCATCACAATTCTTCATAACATTTGTCATCACAGTGGGCGATACCCACGTCATCACAAGGCTCTGTTACCTTTGTAACCACAATGCTCCATGAACTTTTCATCACAATGCTCCGTGACCCTTGTCATCACAATGCTCCATGTCTTTGTCAAAAAAATGCTCCATGACCCTTGTCATCACCATGTGCCACGTACTTTTCATCCCAACGGTCCACAAATTTGTCATCACAATGCTCCATGAACCTTGTAATCACAATTCTCCATGCACTTCTCAACACAATGCTCCATTACCCCTGTCATAACAATGCTCCATGACCCCTGCCATCACAATTTTCTATGCCCTTGTCATCAAAATGCTCCAAGACCCCAGTAACCACAATGCTCCATGCCCGTCTTCATCTCAATGCTCCATGAACCCTGTCATCACAATGAATCATGCCAATCATCATAATGCTTCCGGCTATTGTCAGCACAATGAAATCAAAATTCTACATGACCCCTGTCATCACAGTACTCCATGAACTTTTTCCGCCCAATGCTCCATGACCCTTGTCATCAAAATGATCCATGCCCTTGTCATCCCAATGCTCCATGACCCCTGAATTCACAATGCTCCGTGACACATGTCATCACAGTGCTCCATGAAACTTGTCATCAGAATGCTCCATGCTTTTGTCAGCAAAATGCTACATGACCTTGTCATTACAATGCTCTTTGTGTATGTCATCACAATACTCCTTTACCATTGTCATCACAATCCTCCATGAAAGTTGGGATCACATTGCTTCATGCCCTTGTCATCACAATGCTCCCTGCTCCTTGAAATCAAAATGATCCATGACTTCTGTCATGACAATGCTCCAAACACTTGTGATAACAATGTTCCTTAACACTTGTCATCACAAAGCTCCATGATGACTGTCCTCACAATACTCCATGCCCTTTTTCATCACAATGCTCCATGACCTTTGTCATCACAATTCTCAATACACTTGTCATCACAATGCTCCCTGACATTGTCGTCAGAGTGCTCCTTGAACCCTGTCACCAAAAGGCTCCATTCCTTTTTCATCACAAGACCCCATGCCATTTTCATCACAATGCTCCATGCAATTGTCATGAAAATACTCCACAAGCTTTTCATCAGTATGCTCCATGTCTCTTGTCATCACAATTATCCATGCATTTGTCAGCACAATGCTCCCTGACCCTTGTCATCACAAGGCTCCAAACCCTTGTCATCACAATGCTCCATTACCTTTGTCATTAGAATCCTCCATGACACTTTGCATCACAATGCTCCATGCCTTTGTCATCACAATGGGCCATTACATATTTCATCACAATGCTCGCTGACACCTCTCTTCACAATACTGCATGCCCTTGTCATCACAATGCTACATGCCCTTGTATCACAATGTTCCAAGTCCCCTGTAATCAGAATGCTCCACGCCCCTTTTCATCAGTATGCTCCTTGAGATTTGTCATCACAAGCCTCCATGGTTTTCTCAACACAATGCTCCAGGACCTTGTCATCACAATGCTTCACGACATTGTCATGAAAATTCTCAATGGCCCTTGTCAACATAATGCTCCAAGCCCTAGTCATCACAATGCTCCATTATATTTGTCATCACATCCTCCATTACATTTGGCATCACAATGCTCCATGCTATTGTCACCGCAATGGACCATGACATAGGTCATCACAATGCTCCCTGACACCTGTCTTCACAATACTCCATGCCCTTGTCTTCACAATGCTCTATGCCCTAGTCATCACAATGCACCATGTCCTCTGTCATCACAATCATCTATGAAACTTGTCAGACCAATGCTCCATGCCCCTGTCATCACAATGCTCCATGTCCTTGTCATCACAATGCTCCATGACCCCTGTCATCACAGTGCTCCGTGACTCCAGTCATCACTATGCTTCATAACGTTTGTCATCACAACGGTCCATGCCCGCATCATCACAAGGCTCTGTTACCTTTGTAACCCCAATGCTCCACGAACTTTTCATCACAATGCTCCGTGACACTTGTCATCACAATGCTCCATGCATTTGTCAGAACAATGCTCCATGACCATTGTCATCACAATGTGCCATGCACTTTTCATCAAAATGATCCACATCCTTGTCATCGCTATGCTCCATAAACCTTGTAATCACAATGCTCCATGCACTTCTCATCCAAATGCTCTCTCACATGAGATATCACAATGTTCCCTCACTAGTCATCACAATCCTCGCTCATCCCTGTTATCACAATGTTCCATGAACCCTGTCATCACAGTGTTACATCCCCTTATCAGCACAATGTTCGTTGGCCCCTGACATCACAATTTTCCATAACCCCTGTCATCAAAATCCTCCATGACCCTTTTCATCCCAAAGCTCCATGATTCCTGACAACACAATGTTCAATAACCCATGTCATCAAAATGTTCCATTACACTTTTCATCAAATTGCTGCATGACCCTGTCATCAAAATGCTCCCTGCCCTTCTCATCACAATGCACAACACACTTGTCATCAAAATGCTCCATGACTTTTGTCATCACAAAGCTCAATGACCCTTGGCATCACAACGTTCCATGTCATTTTCATCACAATGCTCCATGAAACATCTCATCACATTGCTCCATGCCCTTTTCATCAAAAGCTCCATGACACTTGTCATCACAATGCTCGATGCCCTTCTCATCACAATGCTCCATGCCCTTGTCATTACAATCCTCCATGACCCATGTATCACAGTGTACCGTGCCCTTGTCATCACAATGCTCCATGCCCACTCTCATCACAATAATCCATGAAACATTTCAGACCAATGCTCAATTCCCTTCTCATCACAATGCTCCATTACCTATGTCATAAAAATGCTCTATGACCCCTGCCATCAAAATGTTCCACGGCCTTGTCATCACAAGGCTCCATGCCCCTTGTCATCACAATGCTCCAAAACCCCTGTAATCACAATGCTCCATGCCCTTGTCATCAGAATGCTCCATGACTCTTGCCATCACAATTCTCCATGCACTTGTCAGCACAATGCTCCCTGAACATTGTCATCACTATGCTCCAAGCCACTGTCATCAAAATGCTCCATTACCTCTGTCATCAGAATCATCCATGACAATTTGCATCACAATGCTCCATGCCATTATCATCACAATGGGCCAATACATATGTCATCACAATGCTCCGTGACACCACTTTTCACAATACTGCATGACCTGGTCATCACAATGCTCCATGCCCTTGTCATCACAAAGCTCCATGACGCATGTCATCAGAATGTTCCATGGCCTTCTCCACACAATGCTCCATGCCCTTGTCATCACAATGCTCCAAGGCCCCTGTAATCACAATGCTCCATGCCCCTTTTCATCAGAATGCTCCATGAGACTTTTAATCACAATTCTCCATGGTCATCTCATCACAATGCTCCAGGACTTTGTCATCACCATGCTCCATTCCCTAGTGATCACAATGCTCCATGACCCCTGTCATCACAATACTCCATGAACATTTTCAGCCCAATGCCCCATGACCTTCTCATCACAATGCTCCAAGACCAATATCATCACAATGCTCCATGATCACTGTCATCACAACACTCAATGACACCTGAAAACACAATGATCCGGGACACTTATCATCACAATGCTCCATTCCCTAGTCATCACAATGCTCCATGACCCCTGTCATCACAATACTACATGAACATTTTCAGCCCAATGCTCCATGACCCTTGTCATCACAATGATCCATGTCCTTGTCATCCCAATGCTCCATGACCCCTGTATTCACAATGCTCCGTGACGCTTGTCATCAGAGTGCTCCATGACACCTGTCATCACAATGCTCCATGCCTTTGTCAGCAAAATGCTACATGACATTGTCATTAAAATGCTCTATGTGCTTGTCGTCACAATACTGCATTACCATTGTCATCACTATCCTCCATGAAACTTGGGATCACATTGCTTCATGCCCTTGTCATCACAATGCTCCATGCTCCTTGAAATCTAAATGATCCATGACCTCGGTCATCGCAATGCTACAAACCCTTGTGATCACAATGTTCCATAACACTTTTCATCACAACGCTCCATGATGCCTGTCATCACAATAATCCATGCCCTTTTCATCACAATGCTCCATGAACTTTGTCATCACAATTCTCAATACACTTGTCATCACAATGCTCCCAGACACTTGTCGACAGAATGCTCCTTTAAACCTGTCACGAAAAGGCTCCTTGCCTTTTTCATCACAAAGCCCCATGCCATTTTCATCACAATGCTCCATGCCATTGTCATCAAAATACTCCACAAGCTTGTCATCAGAATGCTCCATGACCCTTGTCATCACAATTCTCCATGCACTTGTCAGCACAATGCTCCCTGAACCTTGTCATCACTATGCTCCAAGCCATTGTCATCACAATGCTCCTTTACCTTTGTCATCAGAATCCTCCATGAAACTTGGCATCACAATGCTCCATGCCATTGTCATCACAATGGGCTAATACATATGTCATCACAATGCTCCGTGACACCTCTTCTCACAATACTGCATGACCTGGTCATCACAATGCTCCATGCCCTTGTCATCACAATGCGCCATTCCAACTGTCATCACAATAATCCATGAAACTTATTAGACCAATGCCCCATGCCCTTGTCATCAAAATGATCCATGCCCTTGTTATCACAATGTTCCCCGACCCCTGTAATCAGAATGCTCCATGCCCCTTTTCATCAGTATGCTCCATGAGACTTGTCATCACAAGGCTCCATGGTTTTCTCATCACAGTGCTCCAGGACCTTGTCATCACAATGCTTCATGACATTATCATGAAAATTCTCAATGGCCCTAGTCATCATAATGCTACAAGCCATAGTCATAACAATGCTCCATTATATTTGTCATTACAATCCTCCATTTCATTTGGCATCACAATGCTCCATGCCATTGTCATCGCAATGGACCATGACATATGTCATCACAATGCTCCCTGACACCTTTCTTCACAGTACTCCATGACCTTGTCATCATAATGCTCCATGCCCTTGTCATCACAATGCACCATGTCCACTGTCATCACAATCATCTATGAAACTTGTCAGACCAATGCTCCATGCCCCTGTCATCACAGTGCTCCATGTCCTTGTCATCACAATGCTCCATGACCCCTGTCGTCACAATGCCCCATGACTCCAGTCATCACAATGCTTCATAACGTTTGTCATCACAACGGTCCATGCCCGCGTCATCACAAGGCTCTGTGACCATTTTAACCACAATGCTCCACGAACTTCTCATCACAGTGCTCCATGACACTTGTCATCAAATGCTCCATGCCTTTGTCAGAACAATGCTCCATGACCCTTGTAATCACAATGTGCCATGCGCTTTTCATCACAATGATCCACAACCTTGTCATCGCTATGCTCCATAAAACTTGTAATCACAATGCTCCATGAACTTCTCATCCAAATGCTCTCTCACATGAGATATCACAATGTTCCATCACTAGTCATCACAATCCTCCCTCACCCCTGTTATCACAATGTTCCATGACCCCTGTCATCACAATGCTACATCCCCTTATCATCACAATGTTCCATGACCCATGACATCACAATGTTCCATAACCACTGTCATCAAAATGCTCCATAACTCTTTTCATCCCAAAGCTCCATGACCCCTGGCATCACAGTGTTCTATAACTCCTGTCATCAAAATGATCCATTACACTTTTCATCAAATTGCTGCATGACCCTGTCATCAAAATGCTCCCTGCACTTCTCATCACAATGCACCACACCCTTGTCGTCAAAATGCTCCATGACCTTTGTCATCACAAAGCTCCTTGACCCTTGGCATCACAATGCTCCATGTCATTGTCATCACAATGCTCCATGAACACTCTCATCATATGGCTCCGTGCCCTTGTCATCACAAAGCACCATGACACTTGTCATCACAATGCTCGATGCCCTTCTCATCACAATGCTCCATGCCCTTGTCATTACAATCCTCCATGACCCATGTATCACAGTGCTCCGTGCCCTTGTCATCACAATGCTCCATGCCCACTCTCATCACAACAATCCATGAAATATTTCAGACCAATGCTCAATGCTCTTCTCATCACAATGGTCCATTACCTCTGTCATAACAATGCTCTATGACACCTGCCATCGCAATGTTCCACGGCCTTGTCATCACAAGGCTCCATGACCCTTGTCATCAAAATGCTCCAAGACCCCAGTAACCACAATGCTCCATGCCCGTCTTCATCTCAATGCTCCATGAACCCTGTCATCACAATGAATCATGCCAATCATCATAATGCTTCCGGCTATTGTCAGCACAATGAAATCAAAATTCTACATGACCCCTGTCATCACAGTACTCCATGAACATTTTCCGCCCAATGCTCCATGACCCTTGTCATCAAAATGATCCATGCCCTTGTCATCCCAATGCTCCATGACCCCTGAATTCACAATGCTCCGTGACACATGTCATCACAGTGCTCCATGAAACTTGTCATCAGAATGCTCCATGCTTTTGTCAGCAAAATGCTACATGACCTTGTCATTACAATGCTCTTTGTGTATGTCATCACAATACTCCTTTACCATTGTCATCACAATCCTTCATGAAAGTTGGGATCACATTGCTTCATGCCCTTGTGATCACAATGCTCCCTGCTCCTTGAAATCAAAATGATCCATGACTTCTTTCATGACAATGCTCCAAACACTTGTGATAACAATGTTCCTTAACACTTGTCATCACAAAGCTCCATGATGACTGTCCTCACAATACTCCATGCCCTTTTTCATCACAATGCTCCATGACCTTTGTCATCACAATTCTCAATACACTTGTCATCACAATGCTCCCTGACATTGTCGTCAGAGTGCTCCTTGAACCCTGTCACCAAAAGGCTCCATTCCTTTTTCATCACAAGACCCCATGCCATTTTCATCACAATGCTCCATGCAATTGTCATGAAAATACTCCACAAGCTTTTCATCAGTATGCTCCATGTCTCTTGTCATCACAATTATCCATGCATTTGTCAGCACAATGCTCCCTGACCCTTGTCATCACAAGGCTCCAAACCCTTGTCATCACAATGCTCCATTACCTTTGTCATTAGAATCCTCCATGACACTTTGCATCACAATGCTCCATGCCTTTGTCATCACAATGGGCCATTACATATTTCATCACAATGCTCGCTGACACCTCTCTTCACAATACTGCATGCCCTTGTCATCACAATGCTACATGCCCTTGTATCACAATGTTCCAAGTCCCCTGTAATCAGAATGCTCCACGCCCCTTTTCATCAGTATGCTCCTTGAGATTTGTCATCACAAGCCTCCATGGTTTTCTCAACACAATGCTCCAGGACCTTGTCATCACAATGCTTCACGACATTGTCATGAAAATTCTCAATGGCTCTTGTCAACATAATGCTCCAAGCCCTAGTCATCACAATGCTCCATTATATTTGTCATCACATCCTCCATTACATTTGGCATCACAATGCTCCATGCTATTGTCACCGCAATGGACCATGACATAGGTCATCACAATGCTCCCTGACACCTGTCTTCACAATACTCCATGCCCTTGTCTTCACAATGCTCTATGCCCTAGTCATCACAATGCACCATGTCCTCTGTCATCACAATCATCTATGAAACTTGTCAGACCAATGCTCCATGCCCCTGTCATCACAATGCTCCATGTCCTTGTCATCACAATGCTCCATGGCCCCTGTCATCACAGTGCTCCGTGACTCCAGTCATCACTATGCTTCATAACGTTTGTCATCACAACGGTCCATGCCCGCATCATCACAAGGCTCTGTTACCTTTGTAACCCCAATGCTCCACGAACTTTTCATCACAATGCTCCGTGACACTTGTCATCACAATGCTCCATGCATTTGTCAGAACAATGCTCCATGACCATTGTCATCACAATGTGCCATGCACTTTTCATCAAAATGATCCACATCCTTGTCATCGCTATGCTCCATAAACCTTGTAATCACAATGCTCCATGCACTTCTCATCCAAATGCTCTCTCACATGAGATATCACAATGTTCCCTCACTAGTCATCACAATCCTCGCTCATCCCTGTTATCACAATGTTCCATGAACCCTGTCATCACAGTGTTACATCCCCTTATCAGCACAATGTTCGTTGGCCCCTGACATCACAATTTTCCATAACCCCTGTCATCAAAATCCTCCATGACCCTTTTCATCCCAAAGCTCCATGATCCCTGACAACACAATGTTCAATAACCCATGTCATCAAAATGTTCCATTACACTTTTCATCAAATTGCTGCATGACCCTGTCATCAAAATGCTCCCTGCCCTTCTCATCACAATGCACAACACACTTGTCATCAAAATGCTCCATGACTTTTGTCATCACAAAGCTCAATGACCCTTGGCATCACAACGTTCCATGTCATTTTCATCACAATGCTCCATGAAACATCTCATCACATTGCTCCATGCCCTTTTCATCAAAAGCTCCATGACACTTGTCATCACAATGCTCGATGCCCTTCTCATCACAATGCTCCATGCCCTTGTCATTACAATCCTCCATGACCCATGTATCACAGTGTACCGTGCCCTTGTCATCACAATGCTCCATGCCCACTCTCATCACAATAATCCATGAAACATTTCAGACCAATGCTCAATTCCCTTCTCATCACAATGCTCCATTACCTATGTCATAAAAATGCTCTATGACCCCTGCCATCAAAATGTTCCACGGCCTTGTCATCACAAGGCTCCATGCCCCTTGTCATCACAATGCTCCAAAACCCCTGTAATCACAATGCTCCATGCCCTTGTCATCAGAATGCTCCATGACTCTTGCCATCACAATTCTCCATGCACTTGTCAGCACAATGCTCCCTGAACATTGTCATCACTATGCTCCAAGCCACTGTCATCAAAATGCTCCATTACCTCTGTCATCAGAATCATCCATGACAATTTGCATCACAATGCTCCATGCCATTATCATCACAATGGGCCAATACATATGTCATCACAATGCTCCGTGACACCACTTTTCACAATACTGCATGACCTGGTCATCACAATGCTCCATGCCCTTGTCATCACAAAGCTCCATGACGCATGTCATCAGAATGTTCCATGGCCTTCTCCACACAATGCTCCATGCCCTTGTCATCACAATGCTCCAAGGCCCCTGTAATCACAATGCTCCATGCCCCTTTTCATCAGAATGCTCCATGAGACTTTTAATCACAATTCTCCATGGTCATCTCATCACAATGCTCCAGGACTTTGTCATCACCATGCTCCATTCCCTAGTGATCACAATGCTCCATGACCCCTGT
Organism: Mesoplodon mirus; assembly: GCF_964341445.2. NCBI lineage: Eukaryota > Metazoa > Chordata > Mammalia > Artiodactyla > Ziphiidae > Mesoplodon > Mesoplodon mirus. Next base: position 35,913 of record NW_028294376.1, on the reverse strand, counting down.
CATCACAATACTCCATGAACATTTTCAGCCCAATGCCCCATGACCTTCTCATCACAATGCTCCAAGACCAATATCATCACAATGCTCCATGATCACTGTCATCACAACACTCAATGACACCTGAAAACACAATGATCCGGGACACTTATCATCACAATGCTCCATTCCCTAGTCATCACAATGCTCCATGACCCCTGTCATCACAATACTACATGAACATTTTCAGCCCAATGCTCCATGACCCTTGTCATCACAATGATCCATGTCCTTGTCATCCCAATGCTCCATGACCCCTGTATTCACAATGCTCCGTGACGCTTGTCATCAGAGTGCTCCATGACACCTGTCATCACAATGCTCCATGCCTTTGTCAGCAAAATGCTACATGACATTGTCATTAAAATGCTCTATGTGCTTGTCGTCACAATACTGCATTACCATTGTCATCACTATCCTCCATGAAACTTGGGATCACATTGCTTCATGCCCTTGTCATCACAATGCTCCATGCTCCTTGAAATCTAAATGATCCATGACCTCGGTCATCGCAATGCTACAAACCCTTGTGATCACAATGTTCCATAACACTTTTCATCACAACGCTCCATGATGCCTGTCATCACAATAATCCATGCCCTTTTCATCACAATGCTCCATGAACTTTGTCATCACAATTCTCAATACACTTGTCATCACAATGCTCCCAGACACTTGTCGACAGAATGCTCCTTTAAACCTGTCACGAAAAGGCTCCTTGCCTTTTTCATCACAAAGCCCCATGCCATTTTCATCACAATGCTCCATGCCATTGTCATCAAAATACTCCACAAGCTTGTCATCAGAATGCTCCATGACCCTTGTCATCACAATTCTCCATGCACTTGTCAGCACAATGCTCCCTGAACCTTGTCATCACTATGCTCCAAGCCATTGTCATCACAATGCTCCTTTACCTTTGTCATCAGAATCCTCCATGAAACTTGGCATCACAATGCTCCATGCCATTGTCATCACAATGGGCTAATACATATGTCATCACAATGCTCCGTGACACCTCTTCTCACAATACTGCATGACCTGGTCATCACAATGCTCCATGCCCTTGTCATCACAATGCGCCATTCCAACTGTCATCACAATAATCCATGAAACTTATTAGACCAATGCCCCATGCCCTTGTCATCAAAATGATCCATGCCCTTGTTATCACAATGTTCCCCGACCCCTGTAATCAGAATGCTCCATGCCCCTTTTCATCAGTATGCTCCATGAGACTTGTCATCACAAGGCTCCATGGTTTTCTCATCACAGTGCTCCAGGACCTTGTCATCACAATGCTTCATGACATTATCATGAAAATTCTCAATGGCCCTAGTCATCATAATGCTACAAGCCATAGTCATAACAATGCTCCATTATATTTGTCATTACAATCCTCCATTTCATTTGGCATCACAATGCTCCATGCCATTGTCATCGCAATGGACCATGACATATGTCATCACAATGCTCCCTGACACCTTTCTTCACAGTACTCCATGACCTTGTCATCATAATGCTCCATGCCCTTGTCATCACAATGCACCATGTCCACTGTCATCACAATCATCTATGAAACTTGTCAGACCAATGCTCCATGCCCCTGTCATCACAGTGCTCCATGTCCTTGTCATCACAATGCTCCATGACCCCTGTCGTCACAATGCCCCATGACTCCAGTCATCACAATGCTTCATAACGTTTGTCATCACAACGGTCCATGCCCGCGTCATCACAAGGCTCTGTGACCATTTTAACCACAATGCTCCACGAACTTCTCATCACAGTGCTCCATGACACTTGTCATCAAATGCTCCATGCCTTTGTCAGAACAATGCTCCATGACCCTTGTAATCACAATGTGCCATGCGCTTTTCATCACAATGATCCACAACCTTGTCATCGCTATGCTCCATAAAACTTGTAATCACAATGCTCCATGAACTTCTCATCCAAATGCTCTCTCACATGAGATATCACAATGTTCCATCACTAGTCATCACAATCCTCCCTCACCCCTGTTATCACAATGTTCCATGACCCCTGTCATCACAATGCTACATCCCCTTATCATCACAATGTTCCATGACCCATGACATCACAATGTTCCATAACCACTGTCATCAAAATGCTCCATAACTCTTTTCATCCCAAAGCTCCATGACCCCTGGCATCACAGTGTTCTATAACTCCTGTCATCAAAATGATCCATTACACTTTTCATCAAATTGCTGCATGACCCTGTCATCAAAATGCTCCCTGCACTTCTCATCACAATGCACCACACCCTTGTCGTCAAAATGCTCCATGACCTTTGTCATCACAAAGCTCCTTGACCCTTGGCATCACAATGCTCCATGTCATTGTCATCACAATGCTCCATGAACACTCTCATCATATGGCTCCGTGCCCTTGTCATCACAAAGCACCATGACACTTGTCATCACAATGCTCGATGCCCTTCTCATCACAATGCTCCATGCCCTTGTCATTACAATCCTCCATGACCCATGTATCACAGTGCTCCGTGCCCTTGTCATCACAATGCTCCATGCCCACTCTCATCACAACAATCCATGAAATATTTCAGACCAATGCTCAATGCTCTTCTCATCACAATGGTCCATTACCTCTGTCATAACAATGCTCTATGACACCTGCCATCGCAATGTTCCACGGCCTTGTCATCACAAGGCTCCATGACCCTTGTCATCAAAATGCTCCAAGACCCCAGTAACCACAATGCTCCATGCCCGTCTTCATCTCAATGCTCCATGAACCCTGTCATCACAATGAATCATGCCAATCATCATAATGCTTCCGGCTATTGTCAGCACAATGAAATCAAAATTCTACATGACCCCTGTCATCACAGTACTCCATGAACATTTTCCGCCCAATGCTCCATGACCCTTGTCATCAAAATGATCCATGCCCTTGTCATCCCAATGCTCCATGACCCCTGAATTCACAATGCTCCGTGACACATGTCATCACAGTGCTCCATGAAACTTGTCATCAGAATGCTCCATGCTTTTGTCAGCAAAATGCTACATGACCTTGTCATTACAATGCTCTTTGTGTATGTCATCACAATACTCCTTTACCATTGTCATCACAATCCTTCATGAAAGTTGGGATCACATTGCTTCATGCCCTTGTCATCACAATGCTCCCTGCTCCTTGAAATCAAAATGATCCATGACTTCTTTCATGACAATGCTCCAAACACTTGTGATAACAATGTTCCTTAACACTTGTCATCACAAAGCTCCATGATGACTGTCCTCACAATACTCCATGCCCTTTTTCATCACAATGCTCCATGACCTTTGTCATCACAATTCTCAATACACTTGTCATCACAATGCTCCCTGACATTGTCGTCAGAGTGCTCCTTGAACCCTGTCACCAAAAGGCTCCATTCCTTTTTCATCACAAGACCCCATGCCATTTTCATCACAATGCTCCATGCAATTGTCATGAAAATACTCCACAAGCTTTTCATCAGTATGCTCCATGTCTCTTGTCATCACAATTATCCATGCATTTGTCAGCACAATGCTCCCTGACCCTTGTCATCACAAGGCTCCAAACCCTTGTCATCACAATGCTCCATTACATTTGTCATTAGAATCCTCCATGACACTTTGCATCACAATGCTCCATGCCTTTGTCATCACAATGGGCCATTACATATTTCATCACAATGCTCGCTGACACCTCTCTTCACAATACTGCATGCCCTTGTCATCACAATGCTACATGCCCTTGTATCACAATGTTCCAAGTCCCCTGTAATCAGAATGCTCCACGCCCCTTTTCATCAGTATGCTCCTTGAGATTTGTCATCACAAGCCTCCATGGTTTTCTCAACACAATGCTCCAGGACCTTGTCATCACAATGCTTCACGACATTGTCATGAAAATTCTCAATGGCTCTTGTCAACATAATGCTCCAAGCCCTAGTCATCACAATGCTCCATTATATTTGTCATCACATCCTCCATTACATTTGGCATCACAATGCTCCATGCTATTGTCACCGCAATGGACCATGACATAGGTCATCACAATGCTCCCTGACACCTGTCTTCACAATACTCCATGCCCTTGTCTTCACAATGCTCTATGCCCTAGTCATCACAATGCACCATGTCCTCTGTCATCACAATCATCTATGAAACTTGTCAGACCAATGCTCCATGCCCCTGTCATCACAATGCTCCATGTCCTTGTCATCACAATGCTCCATGGCCCCTGTCATCACAGTGCTCCGTGACTCCAGTCATCACTATGCTTCATAACGTTTGTCATCACAACGGTCCATGCCCGCATCATCACAAGGCTCTGTTACCTTTGTAACCCCAATGCTCCACGAACTTTTCATCACAATGCTCCGTGACACTTGTCATCACAATGCTCCATGCATTTGTCAGAACAATGCTCCATGACCATTGTCATCACAATGTGCCATGCACTTTTCATCAAAATGATCCACATCCTTGTCATCGCTATGCTCCATAAACCTTGTAATCACAATGCTCCATGCACTTCTCATCCAAATGCTCTCTCACATGAGATATCACAATGTTCCCTCACTAGTCATCACAATCCTCGCTCATCCCTGTTATCACAATGTTCCATGAACCCTGTCATCACAGTGTTACATCCCCTTATCAGCACAATGTTCGTTGGCCCCTGACATCACAATTTTCCATAACCCCTGTCATCAAAATCCTCCATGACCCTTTTCATCCCAAAGCTCCATGATCCCTGACAACACAATGTTCAATAACCCATGTCATCAAAATGTTCCATTACACTTTTCATCAAATTGCTGCATGACCCTGTCATCAAAATGCTCCCTGCCCTTCTCATCACAATGCACAACACACTTGTCATCAAAATGCTCCATGACTTTTGTCATCACAAAGCTCAATGACCCTTGGCATCACAACGTTCCATGTCATTTTCATCACAATGCTCCATGAAACATCTCATCACATTGCTCCATGCCCTTTTCATCAAAAGCTCCATGACACTTGTCATCACAATGCTCGATGCCCTTCTCATCACAATGCTCCATGCCCTTGTCATTACAATCCTCCATGACCCATGTATCACAGTGTACCGTGCCCTTGTCATCACAATGCTCCATGCCCACTCTCATCACAATAATCCATGAAACATTTCAGACCAATGCTCAATTCCCTTCTCATCACAATGCTCCATTACCTATGTCATAAAAATGCTCTATGACCCCTGCCATCAAAATGTTCCACGGCCTTGTCATCACAAGGCTCCATGCCCCTTGTCATCACAATGCTCCAAAACCCCTGTAATCACAATGCTCCATGCCCTTGTCATCAGAATGCTCCATGACTCTTGCCATCACAATTCTCCATGCACTTGTCAGCACAATGCTCCCTGAACATTGTCATCACTATGCTCCAAGCCACTGTCATCAAAATGCTCCATTACCTCTGTCATCAGAATCATCCATGACAATTTGCATCACAATGCTCCATGCCATTATCATCACAATGGGCCAATACATATGTCATCACAATGCTCCGTGACACCACTTTTCACAATACTGCATGACCTGGTCATCACAATGCTCCATGCCCTTGTCATCACAAAGCTCCATGACGCATGTCATCAGAATGTTCCATGGCCTTCTCCACACAATGCTCCATGCCCTTGTCATCACAATGCTCCAAGGCCCCTGTAATCACAATGCTCCATGCCCCTTTTCATCAGAATGCTCCATGAGACTTTTAATCACAATTCTCCATGGTCATCTCATCACAATGCTCCAGGACTTTGTCATCACCATGCTCCATTCCCTAGTGATCACAATGCTCCATGACCCCTGTCATCACAATACTCCATGAACATTTTCAGCCCAATGCCCCATGACCTTCTCATCACAATGCTCCAAGACCAATATCATCACAATGCTCCATGATCACTGTCATCACAACACTCAATGACACCTGAAAACACAATGATCCGGGACACTTATCATCACAATGCTCCATTCCCTAGTCATCACAATGCTCCATGACCCCTGTCATCACAATACTACATGAACATTTTCAGCCCAATGCTCCATGACACTTGTCATCACAATGATCCATGTCCTTGTCATCCCAATGCTCCATGACCCCTGTATTCACAATGCTCCGTGACGCTTGTCATCAGAGTGCTCCATGACACCTGTCATCACAATGCTCCATGCCTTTGTCAGCAAAATGCTACATGACATTGTCATTAAAATGCTCTATGTGCTTGTCGTCACAATACTGCATTACCATTGTCATCACTATCCTCCATGAAACTTGGGATCACATTGCTTCATGCCCTTGTCATCACAATGCTCCATGCTCCTTGAAATCTAAATGATCCATGACCTCGGTCATCGCAATGCTACAAACCCTTGTGATCACAATGTTCCATAACACTTTTCATCACAACGCTCCATGATGCCTGTCATCACAATAATCCATGCCCTTTTCATCACAATGCTCCATGAACTTTGTCATCACAATTCTCAATACACTTGTCATCACAATGCTCCCAGACACTTGTCGACAGAATGCTCCTTTAAACCTGTCACGAAAAGGCTCCTTGCCTTTTTATCACAAAGCCCCATGCCATTTTCATCACAATGCTCCATGCCATTGTCATCAAAATACTCCACAAGCTTGTCATCAGAATGCTCCATGACCCTTGTCATCACAATTCTCCATGCACTTGTCAGCACAATGCTCCCTGAACCTTGTCATCACTATGCTCCAAGCCATTGTCATCACAATGCTCCTTTACCTTTGTCATCAGAATCCTCCATGAAACTTGGCATCACAATGCTCCATGCCATTGTCATCACAATGGGCTAATACATATGTCATCACAATGCTCCGTGACACCTCTTCTCACAATACTGCATGACCTGGTCATCACAATGCTCCATGCCCTTGTCATCACAATGCGCCATTCCAACTGTCATCACAATAATCCATGAAACTTATTAGACCAATGCCCCATGCCCTTGTCATCAAAATGATCCATGCCCTTGTTATCACAATGTTCCCCGACCCCTGTAATCAGAATGCTCCATGCCCCTTTTCATCAGTATGCTCCATGAGACTTGTCATCACAAGGCTCCATGGTTTTCTCATCACAGTGCTCCAGGACCTTGTCATCACAATGCTTCATGACATTATCATGAAAATTCTCAATGGCCCTAGTCATCATAATGCTACAAGCCATAGTCATAACAATGCTCCATTATATTTGTCATTACAATCCTCCATTTCATTTGGCATCACAATGCTCCATGCCATTGTCATCGCAATGGACCATGACATATGTCATCACAATGCTCCCTGACACCTTTCTTCACAGTACTCCATGACCTTGTCATCATAATGCTCCATGCCCTTGTCATCACAATGCACCATGTCCACTGTCATCACAATCATCTATGAAACTTGTCAGACCAATGCTCCATGCCCCTGTCATCACAGTGCTCCATGTCCTTGTCATCACAATGCTCCATGACCCCTGTCGTCACAATGCCCCATGACTCCAGTCATCACAATGCTTCATAACGTTTGTCATCACAACGGTCCATGCCCGCGTCATCACAAGGCTCTGTGACCATTTTAACCACAATCCTCCACGAACTTCTCATCACAGTGCTCCATGACACTTGTCATCAAATGCTCCATGCCTTTGTCAGAACAATGCTCCATGACCCTTGTAATCACAATGTGCCATGCGCTTTTCATCACAATGATCCACAACCTTGTCATCGCTATGCTCCATAAAACTTGTAATCACAATGCTCCATGAACTTCTCATCCAAATGCTCTCTCACATGAGATATCACAATGTTCCATCACTAGTCATCACAATCCTCCCTCACCCCTGTTATCACAATGTTCCATGACCCCTGTCATCACAATGCTACATCCCCTTATCATCACAATGTTCCATGACCCATGACATCACAATGTTCCATAACCACTGTCATCAAAATGCTCCATAACTCTTTTCATCCCAAAGCTCCATGACCCCTGGCATCACAGTGTTCTATAACTCCTGTCATCAAAATGATCCATTACACTTTTCATCAAATTGCTGCATGACCCTGTCATCAAAATGCTCCCTGCACTTCTCATCACAATGCACCACACCCTTGTCGTCAAAATGCTCCATGACCTTTGTCATCACAAAGCTCCTTGACCCTTGGCATCACAATGCTCCATGTCATTGTCATCACAATGCTCCATGAACACTCTCATCATATGGCTCCGTGCCCTTGTCATCACAAAGCACCATGACACTTGTCATCACAATGCTCGATGCCCTTCTCATCACAATGCTCCATGCCCTTGTCATTACAATCCTCCATGACCCATGTATCACAGTGCTCCGTGCCCTTGTCATCACAATGCTCCATGCCCACTCTCATCACAACAATCCATGAAATATTTCAGACCAATGCTCAATGCTCTTCTCATCACAATGGTCCATTACCTCTGTCATAACAATGCTCTATGACACCTGCCATCGCAATGTTCCACGGCCTTGTCATCACAAGGCTCCATGACCCTTGTCATCACAATGCTCCAAGACCCCTGTAATCACAATGCTCCATGCCCTTTTCATCACTAAGCTCCATGACGCATGTAATCAGAATGTTCCATGGCCTTCTCCTCACAATGCTCCATGCCCTTGTCATCACAATGCTCCAAGTCCCCTGTAATCACAATGCTCCATGCCCCTTTTCATCAGGATGCTCCATGAAACTTGTCATCACAAGTCTCCCTGGTCATCTCATCACAATGCTCCAGGACCTTGTCATCACCATGCTCCATTCCATTGTCATCACAATGCTCCATGAACCCTCTAATCACAATGCTCCATGCCCCTTTGCATCTCAATGCTTCATGAACCCTGTCATCAAATTGCACCATGCCCATCATCATAATGCTTCAGGCTCTTGTCATCACTATGAAATAAAAATATTCGATCATCTGTCTCATCACAATGCTCCAAATCCTTGTGATCACAATGTTCTATAACACTTATCATCACAACGCCCCATGACGCTCATCATCACAATTATCCATGCTCTTCTCATCACAGTGCTCCATGACCTTTGTCATCACAATGCTCTATAAACTTGTCATCACAATGCTCCCTGACACTTGTCATCAGTATGCTCCTGGAACCCTGTCATGACAAGGCTCCATACCATTTTCATAACAATGATCCATGCCAATTTCATCACAATGCTCCAAGACACCAGTAATCACAGTGCTCCATGCCCTTGTCATCACAATGCTCCAAGACCCCTGTAATCACAATACTCCATGCCACTTTTCATCAGAATGCTCCATGAGACTTGTTATTACAAGGCTCCATGGTCTTCTCATCACAATTCTGCAGGAACTTTTCATCACAGTGCTCCATTCCCTTGTCATCACTATGCTCCATGACCCCTGTCCTCACAATACTTCCTGAACATTTTCAGTCCAATTCTCCAGGAACTTCTCATCACAATGCTTCGTGATCCCTATCATCACAATGCTCCATGTCCACTGTCATCACAATGCTCCATGACCCCTGACAACACAGTGATCCGGGACTCTTGTCATCACAATGCACCATTCCCTAGTCATCACAATGCTCCATGAACATTTTCAGCCCAATGCTCCATGACACTTGTCATCACAATGATCCATGGACTTGCCATCCCTATGCTCCATGACCCCTGTAATCACAATGATCCGTGATGCTTCTCATCACAGTGCTCCATGACCCTTATCATCACAATGCTCCATGCCTGTGTCAGCAAAATGCTACATGACCTTGTCATCACAATGCTCCATTTGCTTGTCATCACAATACTCCATTACCATTGTCATCACAATCCTCCATGAACCTTGGGATCACATTGCTTCATGCCCTAGTCATCCCAATGCTCCATGCTCCTTGAAAACAAAATTATCCATGACTTCTATCATCACAATGCTCCAAACACTTGTGATCACAATGTTCCATAACACTTGTCATCACAACGCTCCATGATGCCTGTCATGACAATACTCCAAGTCCTTTTCGTCAAAATGCTCCATGATCTTTTTCATCACCATTCTCAATACACTTGTCATCACAATGTTCCCTGACACTTGTCGTCAGTATGCTCCTTGAAACCTGTCATGAAATGGCTTCATGCATTTTTTATCACAATGCTCCATGCCCTCTTCATCACAATGCTCCATGCCATTGTCATCACAATACTCCTCAAGCTTGTCATCAGAATGCTCCATGACACTTGTCATCACAATGCTCCATGGCCACTGTCATCACAATGCTCCATACCCCTTGTCATTACTGTGCTCCATGACGCTCGTCATCACAATTATCCATGGTCTTCTCATCACAATGCTCCATGCCCTTGTCATCAAAATGCTCCATGACCCTTGTCATCACAATGCTCCATGGCCACTCTCATCACAATGCTCCATTCCCCTTGTCATTACAGTGCTCCATGACGCTCGTCATCACAATTATCCATGGTCTTCTCATCACAATGCTCCACGGTCTTGCCATCACAATGCTCCATGCCCTGGCCATCACAATGCTCCATGTCCCCTGTCATCACAATTCTCCTCGTTCTTGGCATCACTATGCTCCACGACACTTCTCATCACCGTGTTACATGATTTGTCATCACAATTCTGTATGCACTTTTCATTGCAATGCTCCATCACCCCTGTCATAGGAAGCTCCATGTGCTTCTCATCACAATGCTTCATGAACTTGTCATCAAAATTCTCAATGGCCCTTGTCATCACAATTCTCCATGCCCTTGTCATCACAATGCTCCATGTCCATTGTCATCACAATGCTCCAAGCCCTTGTCATCAAAATGCTCCATTACATTTGTCATCACAATCCTCCATGACACTTTGCATCACAATATTCCATTCCATTGTCATCGCAATGGACCATGACATATGTCATCACAATGCTCCCTGAGAACTGTCTTCAAAATACTCCATGACCTTCTCATCACAATGCTCCATGCCTTTGTCATCACATTGCACCATGCCCACTGTCATCACAATAATCCATGAAACATGTCAGGCCAATGCTCCATGCCCCTGTCATCACAATGCTCATTGCCTTTTCATCTCAAAGCTCTATGACCCCTGTCATCACAATGCTCCGTGACTCCAGTCATCACAATGCTTCATGACCTTTGTCTTCACAATGATCCATGCCCTCATCATCACAAGGCTCTGTGACCTTTGTCACCAAAATGCTCCATGAAATTTTCATCACAATGCTCGGTGACCCTTGTCATCACATTGCTCTATGCATTTGTCAGCACAGTGCTCCATGACCCATGTCATCACAATGCGCCATGTGCTTGTCATCACAGTGCGCCACAATCTTGTCATCACAATGCTCCATAAAACTTGTCCTCACAATGATCCATGCACTTCTTATCAAAATGCTCTCTCACTAATGATATCAAAATGTTCCCTCACTAGTCATCACAATACACGCACTCCCCTGTCATCACAATGGTCCACAACACCGTCATGAAAATGTTCCATGACTCCTGACATCACAATGTTCCATAACCCGTCATCAAAATGTTCCATGACACTTTTCATCACATTGCTCCATGACCCTTTCATCACAATGCTCCCTGCCCATCACAAGAGAATGCACCACACCCTTGTCTTCAAAAGGCTCCATGACCTTTGTCATCACAAAATTCCATGACCCTTGGCATCACAATGCTCCATGCCATTGTCATCACAATGCTCCACAAACCTCTCATCACATTGTTCCAAGCCCTTGTCATCACAGGATCCATGATGCTTTTCATCACAATGCTCGATGCCATTCTTCTCACAATGCTCCATGCGCTTCTCATTACAATCCTCCATGAACCATGTATCACAGTGTTCCGTGCCGTTGTTATCACAATGCTCCTTGCCCCCTCTCATCACAATAATCCATGAAACATTTCAGACCAATGTTCCATGCCCTTTTCATCACAATGATCCAAGATTCCTGTAATCATAATGCTCCATGCCCCTTTTCATCTCAATGCTCCATGAACGCTGTCATCACAATGCACCAAATGTGCATCATCATAATGCTTCATGCTATTGTCATCACAATGAAATCAAAATGCTCTATGACCTCTGTCATCACAATGCTCCAAATCCTTGTGATCACAATATTCCATAACACCTATCATCACAACGCCCCATAACGCTCGTCATCACAAGTATCCATGGTCTTCTTATCACAATGCTCCATTACATTTGTCATCACAGTGCTCAATACCCTTGTCTTCACAATGGTGCCTGACACTTGTCATCAGTATGCTCCTTGAACCCTGTCATGACAAGGCTCCATGCCTTTTTCATCACAATGTTACATGTCCTTTCCCTCACAGTGCTCCAAGACACCTGTAATCACAATGCTCCATGCCCTTGTCATCACAAAGCTCCATGATGCATGTCATCAGAACGCTCCATGACATTCTCATCCCATTGTTCACTGCCCTTGTCATCACAATGCTCCAAGAGCCCTGTAATCACAATGTTCCATGCCCTTGTAATCACAAAGCTCCATGATGCATGTCATCAGAACGCTCCATGATATTCTCATCCCAATGTTCCATGCCGTTGTCATCACAATGCTCCAAGACCCCTGTAATCACAATGCTCCAAGACCCTTTTCATCAGAATGCTCCATGAGACATGCCATCACATGGCTCCATGGACTTCTCATTACAATGCTCCAGTACCTTGTCATCACAATGCTCCTTGACCCCTGTCATCACAATACTCCATGAACATTTTCAGCCCAATGATCCATGACGTTCTCATCACAATGCTCCATGACCTCTGTCATCACAATGCTCCATGACCACTGTCATCACAATGCTCCATGAACCCTGACAACACAATGATCCGGGAATCTTGTCATCAAAATGCTCCATGCCGTTGTCATCCCAATGCTCCATGAACCCTGTAATCACAATGCTCCATGACGCTTGTCATCACAGTGCTCCATGAACCTTGTCATCGCAATGCCTTTGACAGCAAAATGATACATAATCTTGTCATCACAATGCTCCATGCGCTTGTCATCACAATCCTCCATGACCCTTGGGATCATATTGCTTTATGCCCTTGTCATCTCTATCTTGCCTTTCTGGTTTTTACAGATTTTCGGATGTCCTTTTGGACCGGTGGGAAGTGACAATTCTTTGTAGTGTGGATTTGCATTGCGCGCTTGCTTGATTGGCCAAAAAGGGCCTATGCCTTTTCTCCTGAATATATTCAGGAGAAAATTCATATGCCGTTTTTGGCCAAGTGCATCATTCTCGAAGTTGTGATGCCTTTCCTGTGCTTTAAAGGCGATTCCAATTTACCTCTTGATATATGTTTTGTGCAATTCCGCCTCATTTTCAAGTCAGCTTCGTTGCCTTCCCTCAACAGATTTTTGGAAGAGAGTAGTCCTTTATAACTCTGCAAGTTTTTGATTTGCTTTGCCCCTGAGCTCCAATTTTCCAATCCCATTATTGGGAGCTGACCGCAAATCCACAATTTTGCTTCAGGAACTATACTGGTTCCAGGGGTGGCTATACTGGTTCCCTGTGGGTGGCTGAGGCTTTGGTTAATTCTTCTTCCTGACGGGAATTTAGAGTGACATGTGTCCGTCCAAATGCCTACATCTACTCTCTGATTTTTTCTCCCTCTTCCCTTTCATCCTCTGCACAATTAGCAAACTGTGCGAACCAGGAGGTTATAGGGGATGACTCTCCTAAGTTGGGAGATTGATAGTAAAGTTGTTGGAATGCCAAACTGTAGCACAAGGAGAGGAAAAAGTAGGAGACTTTCAGAAACCTTTCGCCATCACAGGGTGTCCATTCTCTAGGTTTCCCATACATGTTATAACTGTAGTGATATTCCCTTCTACCTGGAAATTTGGGACCCATGGAATGGTGGCATGCATTACTACTTTAAAGGGTCTGCATTTTCTCTCCCAATCTCACCAGTCCTCTCAGTCCCAAGTGTCCAGCCTTATGTCTCATCCAGCTGTCTTTGCAGATAGGGTCATTCTAGGTTTCATCAGAACCCCTGAAGGAATTGTGTAAGAATTTCGCTGTTTTTTGTTTTGTTTTTGAAATTCATTTTTATAATGGGGTTGAGCTGATTTTCACTGACGTGTTTATGCCGGTCTAGACACAATAGATTCCCTTACAGAGGCATATCAGTACATAGGTTTTAAGATTCTTACTAATCAGATATATTCCTCTGTGGTGAATAGGGGTTTTGAGTCCCGTTCACTGAGGAAGGTGTAGGTCTTGTCTATTCTGTATTTGGTTTATGGAATGGTACCTGTGCTAATATCAAACTCTGGTTTTATGCATCACCCCACCTCTCCTTTCCCCTTAAGGAGGCATAAGAGTGTTTTCTAAATGTGAGACGCTGCCCTCTTTCCTAATTCAGTTCATGTGTTGTGATGTTGACATTCCCTCTGTAAGTGATATCTTATGATAAGATTCTTTTTCTGTGTGACTAATTTCCCTTAGAATCATCATACCTAAATCCTCTCATTATGCTGCTACTGGCCTTATGACATTGATTTCACGTCTGAGTGATATTCCGTTGTACAAAATTACCACAAGTTCTTTATGCATTTCACTTTTTCCTGGGATACTTTAGGTGTACCGAAGTTGAGGTTCTTGTATGCAGAGCAGCCCTAAACTTTGGGGTGCCTGTGTCTTGTTGATATTTAGTCTTCCCAAGTTATATGTCCATGAGTTGAAGTCCCCTTTGCTCGGGGGCTTTGTATTTTAGATGTTTTAGGAAACAGCATACACTTCTTCAGAGTAGCTCTTGGATATTTATACCCCACCCATCAGCGTGACTAGTCTCCCTGTTTTCCATGGCCTCTCCTGCATTTTTGATTTGTACACATTTTTTGGATGGCCTTTCTGAGCAGTGGAAATTGAGACTTCTTTATTGTGCGGATTTGCATTTCCCTCTTGCTTGGTTGGCCAAAAACTCTGTATGTGTTTTTTTCCTGAAGATATTCACGAAAAAAACGCATACACCCTTTTGCCCAACTGCATCATTTTAGAAATTCTGCTGCTTTTCATATGCTTTAAATCTGAGTACAATCTACCTTTTGAAAAATGTTTCCTGCAATTCTGCCTCTCATTCAGAACCTCTTCGTTGCCTTACCTGAATATATTTTTGGACGTTGGTTATCATTTATATCTTTGCAGGTCTTTGAATTGTCTGCTCCTGAGCTCCATTTTGCAACTCACATTTTTGTGAGCTGACCGCCAAACCATTGGATTGATTCCGGCCCTATTCTGGTTCTGGGGAGGCAGGCTGAGCCTTTGGTTAATTCTTCTTCCTAATGGGAAATTAGAGTGACATGTGCCTGTCAAAACTCCTACAGCTAATCTCTCACTGTTTCCTCCTCTTCCCATTTATCCTCTTCAAAAATTGCAAACTGTGTGAAACAGGAGGTTGAAGGTGCTGATTCTCCAAGTGGGGAGATTGTTAGTAATGTGGCTGGAATGGTGAACCCCAGCACCAGGAGATCAAAAATGAGGTGCATTTTAGACACCTCTCCTGAGCACACGGTGTACATTCATCTCGGTTTCCCAGGCATGTTTTTGCTGTCAGAAGATTCCCTTGAAACTGCCGATTTGGGACCCATGGAATGGGTACCAGGCAGTATTACTTTAAAAGGTCTGCATTTCCTCACCCAGCCTCTCTAACATCTCTTAGCGTGCATAGCTTCCAGCCTTATATATCATCCTGCTGTGGGTCTACATGTGTTCAATCCATGTTACATCGTAGCCCTTCAACAAAAGTTGTAAGAATTTTTGTCTGTCTCACTGTTTTTATAAATATTTTTAAATTTATTTTTATATTGGTTACAGCTGATTTTCAAAGCTCTGTTTTTTGCTGCTGTACATCCACTTGATTCATGTACTGTGAGACAACAATAAATTCTTTCTCAGATGCTTACGAGTCATATGTATTATTTTCCAGTGACTTGAGTGGACTGAGTGCAGTTCTTTGAGGTACCGTGTAGGCCTTGCCAGTTATTCAATTCGGTACTTGGAATGGTATCTTTGCTAATTTCAACCTCCTGGATAATACCTCACCATTCCCCACCTTTCCCATTTAGCAGCCTTATGTCTATTTTCTACATATTTGACTATGTTTCTGTTTTGTAGTTTATTTCATGTGTAGCCATTTTTGATTCCACCTTTAAGTGACATCTTATGATATGTGTCTTTTTCTTTCTGACATGTGTCACTTAGAATGATCGTATGTAACTCCTCCAGAGTTGTTCCAACTGGCCTTATTTCATTGATTTCGGGATGAGTAATATTCCACTCTACATAAGTACCCCATCTCTTTTATCCATTTTATCCTTCCAGGGACATTTAGGTTATATCCAAGTGGAGGCCCTTTTTAACAGAGAGGTGGTAAACGTTGGAGTGCCTGTTTTCTGTCATTTTTTGTTTTTCCCAAGGTATACGCCCATGAGTGCAAGTGCCCTATGCTCTGTAGCTCAGTTTTCAGATGTTTTAGCAAACACAATACACTTCTCCAGAGTGGCCATTGGCAAATTACATTTCCACTATCAGCCTCACAGGGCTCCCTTTTCTCCTCACCCTGTCCTGCATTTCTGGTGTTTACACTTTATGTGGATGGCCCTTCTGACTGATGTGAAGTGATACATTTTGTAGTATTGATTTACAGTGCCCACCTGTTTGGTTGGATAAAAAGTGTGTATGGCCTTTACTTGAATATATTCAGAAAAATATGCATACGCCCTTTTGGGCCAACTGCATCATTGGCGATGATCAGCCGCTTTTCTTGTGCTTTAATGGGGAGTCCTTTCTACCTCTTCAAATCTGTTTCCTGCCACTCTCCCTTGCTTACAAGTCCTTTTCTGTGACTTACCTCAAGACATTTTTCGACAATAGATATTTTCAACTCTGCAGTTTCATGAATTTTATTGCCCCCGAGTTCCATTTTTCAAATTGTGTTTTTGGAAACTGGACACAAAACAGTGGGATTTCCTCTAGCCCTATTCTGTTTCCGTGGGCAATTCTAGCCTTTGATGAATTTGTCTTCCAGATAAAAAATTAGAGTGGCATTTGCCTGTCTGAACAACTAAGACTTGTCTCTAAATTTTTCTCATCCTTCCGCTTCATCCTCTGGACAAATTCCAAACTGTGTGCAACAGGATGTTGACGGTGCTGATATCCCCAAGTAAGGAGATTGTCAGGAAAGATGCTGGAGGGTTGAACCCGTGCACCAGGCGATGAGGAGATGAGGTGCCTTTTCCAAACTCTTTCCGATCAAACGGTGTACCATCGTCTAGGTGTGACAGGCATGTTTTAGCTGTAGGAAGGGTCCCGTGCATGGAAGGAGAACACCAGGGATTTTTCCAAATCAGTGCCTCCCCGAACCCCAAACTGGGGAATTTTTAAGCTACGGCTACACGTATGTCCATTAAGGGCCTTGGGAAATAGGCAGAGCCCAAACTTTAGATGATTGAAATCTTCAGGTTCAGAAGCGCTCACCATCGGCCTTGCTTAGGTTACATTTTATCTGTCATTGATAGATGATGTCAATAAAAATATCGATTCGTTTTCAGATTATTTCCCCTTATAGGTTATTGCAAAATATTCAGTGTAGTTCCCTGTGCTATACAGTAGTTCCTTGTTGATGATCTATTTTATACATAGCAGTGTGTATGTGTTAATCCCAAACTGTTAATTTATCCCTTTTCCTACCTTTCCCCTTTGGTAATAATAAATTATAAGATTTTATACTTCTCAGGAATGGGGGAGCTGAAAGAGAGGTATCCTTTTCAATGGAAAAGCATTCAAAACAAGATTGAAGTTTCAGCCAAGAGTATTCGATGTACAACCATGGAAATAAATCACTTCATTTCTCTAATGTTGACCTGACAAATAAGACAGACGTCTTCACTGAACTTGCTTATAGTAAAGTGATGGAATTATCAAATGTAAGTCTTAGAAACATCTTATTTTACCCGAGCATTATACACTGCTCTATGTTAACTACAGTTTGGCTCACACATCTGTTCATTGAAGTTACAATGTTCTCAATTTCTCTTACTGATCCTCCAGAGTGTACCGCAACAGGAGTCCCCGAGCCCAGTGTCATTGGAGCCAAGAGATCAAGACTGAGTTTGGTTCAGAAGCAAAGGAAACATTATTTTGAAAACAGAATGGAGAGGTGAGAGCATGCACTCCCCCACAGGCTGTCGGCTGGGCTGCTGTGTAGGGATCCCAGCAGCGTCAGTGGGAGGGAGGGGATGGAGCTCTCGAGGGCTGGGTTGGCTGCAGCTCAGGCTCTATGCCGTGGAGTCTGCATGGGACTCCGCTAGCTGAGGTGTCGACCCAGCCATTCTGCACTAGGAAATCAGGTCTGAAGTGCCGGGTGTGGGACCTCTGCATGCGGAACCCTAGGAGCACGTGAAATTAGACAAAGCACAAAGGAAAAACATGTTAGACTTTATTTTATTGCCCAGATTCTCTTTTTATCTCCCAGGAATTTTTAATGAACGTTGCCGAGAAGAACACCTCCTCTGCTTTTTGTTCCGTTCCTCATTCTTGGGGTGTTGAGGGTGCAGACCCCTCTTTTGTAACTGCTTCATGCTGTGTTGGCAGCCCTGATACCTGGGGGGAGGGGCAAAACGTCTCCCCACCAGCCTCCAGGTGAGGTTGATTGTTCCAAAGAATCCTGCCTCATTTCTCGTCCGCCTGAGCACCAGCATTGGAAGTGTTATAGATTCTAATGACCTTTAAGGGTCCAGGAAAGAGATGCGCAAAGATGCTGTGGTGGCAGGTTTCACCCCACCCCACATTTGTTTGGCGACCTTAGGCTGACGGATTTTGCCAGCCTAGATGCTCTGACCAGGAGTCTGTGCTTTCTTTACTTAGGTCCCTGAATTAATGTACAAACAGCACCATGTTTCAGAGTCCTGCCTGTGCAACACCCAGACAGTCCAGGGTCAGTGGTGATCCAGGACCATGACGTCCACTGAGTCAACGGCCTTTAGAAGTAGCCAGCAGTCCAGCCGGTCATATTGGCCACCATCACCGCAGTGTCTGTAGGGTTTTCTATGGTGAAAGCGTGATATACGTTTCCCCCACCAAGCTTATTAGCTCCCCTCTGGGTGCAGTAAGTCCTGCAAGCCGTAGTCTGCTCTTTTGGGACACAGTCTTGTTGTTTTCTGAGAGAAACTCCAGGTCAAGTGATGGTCACACGAGTCATCTTGGGGGCCCGTTGCCCCCAGTTGTCTCTCTGGAGGTTGGAGTTGGAGGGCCTCCTCACTCGAGGTCAGTGTGTCCACAGAGCGACCCCTGCAACTTCAGGGCATGATGGGTGGTTAGGATCACGACATGGGGTCCTTTTCCCTTAGGAGGGAGCTGGCCTTGTGGGCTGCTGATTTCTAGCTTTTTAGATACCCCAGTATCCTGGCCTGATGAGTCGGTGGGCAAAGCCCTTGGTGACCATAGTTTATCATACCTGAAGGGCATTCTTGTGTTGCTCCATTTCAAGTGGTCCCAGTTTTTGCACTAAGGCTCCAAGGGCAATTAACCTTTGACCGGGTATGTAAAAGTCAAAGTGTTTAGCTAAATTAGCGAGTTCCTGGGCAAGGATCTGAATTGACTGCTCTTTCCATTCTTGAAAGGCTGCTTCTGGATTCTATTCAAAAGGATCATCATCTTTTCGTGTCAGTGTCTCATGTAGAGGCCCAGCTATTAGACTGTAGTTAGGGATCCAGATGCAGAAAACCTTGGCCTCCCCAGGAACCCCTAAGCTGTCTTCTAGTTTTAGAAGAGGTAAGGCTGCAAATGGCTTCTTCCCTATCCTGGGATGCGTTTCTCCAAATATCTGTGAGAATGAAGCCCAGGCATGTCACCTGAGCCTGTGATATTTGAGCCTTTTTCTTGGACACCTTCTATCCTTTCTTGGCTAGGTAGTTCAGAGGCGTCTTTAGTAGGCCTGGCGATCAGAATGTCATCTGCACATTGAAGGAGGGTTCCCTTTTACAGAGGTAGAACGTTTAGGTCTTTAGAGGACATTTCCCCAATGATGGTGTGGGGATTTTTGAACCATTGGTGCAGGACGGCCCAGCATTATTGCTTGTGTTGCATGTTGTGTCCTGCCACTCACAAGCCAAAAATTCTTGTGACTCTGAGATGAATGGAATACAGAAGAAGGCATCATTGAAGTGTAATACAGAATGCCATGGCCTGGTGGATGGTAGAATGAGCAGCAGGGTGTAGGAAATAGGAGCTACTGGATGTATATCCTCGGTGGCTTCACTGACTGTCCTGATATCCTTTACCAGGTCTCCAGCAGCCCATGGGGCTCTCGTGGTCAGGCCAATCCCAGGATATGGAGCTCACCTGGGCTGCATCCCGCACCCCACAGCCCACGGGGCCCTGGTGTTCAAGTCCCTCCCAGGGTAAGGAGCTCACCTGTGCAGCTACCCAGCAGCCCATGGGGCTCTCCTAGTCAGGCTCCTCCCAGGATACGGAACTCCCCTGGGCAGGTACCCCAGCACGGCTGGACACACAGGAACTGTGCACATAGCCCAACTAGCAGAGAACCGCCAGCTCACCTGTCACTCACAGCTGACACAGAACACCTCAGAGCAGGACTTGAACTAACAAACAGCAGCTCTGACAGGTCTGTGACCCTGGCTATCACTCTGTGCAGCCTCTCTCTGCCTGGTCTTCCAGACACTTCCACTGCAGCCAGGGCACCAGGCCTCTGTCTCCACCCACCATCACTCCTCTCCCTGACTCCTGGGTTCCTCTCATTAGGATAGGGTCTTCTTGAAGTTGTTTTCCACTCATGATAAGAAAACAAGCCGCAGCTGCAGCCCCTTGTCTAGCCTGACTCTCAAGAGCCCACACCTGTTCCTTGGGACTGACCCGTTTAGCAAGGTTCAATTTCTGCAACTGTGAGCCCCTGAGGGGTGAGGATTGGCTGATTTGGGCAGCCTGACACTGCCTGCCAGCCCCCCCCCCCACAGGTGTGCCTGGGTTGAGGTCAATATAAACACCTCTCCAGTCAGCAAGAGCCCCTGTAGCTGTGCCTGACGCCATATTCTCTGCCCCGTCAGCAGTGTCGGGGCTGGGGTGGTGGGAGGGAGTGAGGGGCCGTGGCTTTGTGGGTGGCCCAGTGTGAGTGTGGCTCTGCTGGACTTTCTGCAGGAGTTGCCAGGCTGCCACCTGCTAAAGAAGAGGATGTGTCACCCATACCTGCCACTAGAATTTCTCCCCAGGCAGAGGTGAGGAAGTAAAAAAGCAGTGGGGGCCATGGCAGGAGGGGTATCTCAGGCAGGGAAATGGAAAGATTCCAGAAGAGCATCTGGGGCCAGGTCCATTCTGGCTGGCCTGCAGGCACCAAGTCGGCCTGCGTGCTCTCGCTAGTGTGGCTCCACAGCCCTTCCTCTAGGCTTGCAAGTGCTTGTAAATATTCAGGTGTTTTACCTGGAAAGGTTGGGAAGAGTTCAGCTGCAGCAGGACTGGGGCTCAGCTCACATTTACTCACAGACGCCTCGACACAGTCCCCCAGCTTTGCAATGAGGATGCTCCTTGTAGGGGGCAGCGCTGCTGAGTGCATGGGAGACGATTTCGCACCTCTGACCAACATTAAGAATTTTTTACCACTGGAGCAAGTGCCCTGATACGATTTTCCTCTGTATAGCTGGTGAGTTCTGTTTTATTTTCCTTTTTTTCTTTTTGGTTCAAGTTAGATTTTATTTATTCCTCCTTTTTTTTAATTTGGAGATATAAACATGGAAATAATGCATTAATATAAAGACGTCTATGTGAAGGAAAAACTTTTTTTCTGTTTTATTTTATTAAATGTTATTTATTTATTTTTAATTTTTTTTAAATTTATTTCTTTTATACAGCAGGTTCTTTTTTTTTTCTTTTTATTAGTTTCTGCTTTATAACAAAGTGAATCAGTCATACATATACATCTGTTCCCACATCACTTCCCTCGTGCATCTCCCTCCGTCCCACCCTCCCCATCCCACCCCTCCAGGCGGTCACAAAGCACCGAGCTGATCTCCCTTTGCTCTGCGGCTGCTTCCCACTATCTATCTACCTTACGTTTGGTAGTGTATATATGTCCATGCCTCTCTTTCGCTTTGTCACAGCTTACCCTTCCCCCTCCCTATATCCACAAGTCCATTCTCAAGTAGGTCTGTGTCTTTATTCCCGTTTTACCACTAGGTCCTTCATGACATTTTTTTTTTTTTAATTCCGTATATATGTGTTAGCATACGGTATTTGTCTTTCTCTTTCTGACTTACTTCACTCTGTATGACAGACTCTAGGTCTATCCACCTCATTACAAATAGCTCAGTTTCGTTTCGTTTTATGGCTGAGTAATATTCCATTGTATATATGTGCCACATCTTCTTTATCCATTCATCCGATGATGGACACTTAGGTTGTTTCCAGCTCCGGGCTATTGTGAATACAGCTGCAATGAACATTTTGGTACATGTCTCTTTTTGAATTATGGTTTTCTCAGGGTATATGCCTAGTAGTGGGATTGCTGGGTCATATGGTAGTTCTATTTGTAGTTTTTTAAGGAACCTCCATACCGTTCTCCATAGTGGCTGTACCAATTCACATTCCCACCAGCAGTGCAAGAGTGTTCCCTTTTCTCCACACCCTCTCCAGCATTTATTGTTTCTAGATTTCTTGATGATGGCCATTCTGACTGGTGTGAGATGATATCTCATTGTAGTTTTGATTTGCATTTCTCTAATGATTAATGATGTTGAGCATTCTTTCATGTGTTTGTTGGCAGTCTATACAGCAGGTTCTTATTGGATATATATTTTATACATATAAGTGTGCACATGTGAATCCCAGTCTCCCAATTCATCCCACCACCACCCTCACATGGCGTTCCCTCCTTGGTGTCCATATGTTTGTTCTCTACATCTGTCTCTATCTCTGCCCTGCAAACTGGTTCATCTGTACCATTTTTCTAGGTTCCACATATATGCATTAATATACAATATTTGTTTTTCTCTTTCTGACTTACTTCACTCTGTATGACAGTCTCTAGATCCATCGAGGTCTCTACAAATGACCCAATTTCATTCCTATGTATGGCTGAGTAATATTCCGTTATATATATGTACCACGTCTTTATCCATTCGTCTGTCTGTGGGCACTTAGGTTGCTTTCATTACCTGGCTATTGTAAATAGTGCTGCAATGAACATTGTGGTGAATGTGTCTTTTTGATTTATGGTTTTCTCTGGGTATATGCCCAGTAGTGGGATAGCTGGATTATATGGTAATTCTATTTTTAGTTTTTTAAGGAACCTCCATACTGTTCTCCATAGAGACTGTATCGATTTACATTCCCAACAATAGTGGAAGAAGGTTCCTTTTCTCCACACCCTCTCCAGCACTTGTTGTTTGTAGATTTTCTGATGATGCCCATTCTAACAGGTGTGACGTGATACCTCATTGTAGTTTCGATTTCCATTTCTCTAATAATTAGTGATGTTCAGCAGATTTTCATGTGCGTACTGGCCATCTCTATGTCTTCTTGGAAGAAATGTCTATTTAGATCTTCCATTTTTGTATTGGGTTGTTTGTTTTATTAATATTGAGCTGCATGAGCTGTTTATATATATTGGAGATTAATCATTTGTCCATTGATTCGTTTGCAAATATTTTCTGCCATTCTGAGGGTTGTCTTTTCGTCTTGTTTGTAGTTTCCTTTGCTTTGCAAAAGCTTTTACGTTTCATTAGGTCCCATCTGTTTAGATTTCTTTTTAATTTCGTTACTATAGGAGGTGGATCAAAAAAGATCTTGCTGTGATTTACGTCAGAGTATCCTTCGTAAGTTTTCCTGTTAGAGTTTTATACTGTCCAGTCTTACATTAAGGTCTCTAATCCATTTTGAATATATTTTTATGTATGGTGTTGGGGAGTGTTCTAATTTCATTCTTTTACATGTAGCTCTCCATATTACCCAGCACCAATGATTGAAGAGACTGTCTTATCTCCATTGTATAGTCTTGACTCCTTTGCCATAGATTAGTTGACCATAGGTGTGTAGGTTTATCCTTGGGCTTAATTTTTCTTTTTTCCTTTTACACGTTTATTGGAGTATAATTGCTTTACAATGGAGTGTTCGTTTCTGCTGTATAACAAAGTGAATCAGCTATACATATACAAATATCACCAGATCCCCTCCATCTTGCATCTCCCTCCCACACTCCATATCCCACCCATTTATGTGGTCACAAAGCACCGAGCTGATCTCCCTGTTCTATGTGGCTGCTTCCCAGTAGCTATTGGTGTTACATTTGGTAATGTATTTATGTCCATGCCACTCTCTCATTTCGTCCCAGCTTACCCATCCCCCTTCCGGTGTCCTCAAGTCCTTTCTCTGTGTCTGTGTCCTTAATCCTGTCCTGCCACTAGGTTCTTCAAAATCTTTTCTTTTTCTTCATTAGATTCCATATATCTCTGTTAACATACAGTATTTGTTTTTCCCTTTCTGACTTACTTCACTGTGTAGGACAGATTCTAAGTCCATCCACCTCAGTACAAATAACTCAGTTTTGCTTCTTTTTATGGTTGAGTAATATTTGATTGTATATATGTGCCAGATCTTCTTTATCCATTCATCTGTCGATGGACACTTAGGTTGCTTCCATATCCTGGCTAATGCAAATAGAGTTGCAATGAACATTTTTGTACATAACTCTTTTTGAATTATGGTTTTCGCAAGGCAAATGCCCAGTACTTGGATTGTTGTGTCGTATGGTACTTCTATTGTTAGTTATTTAAAGGAACCTCCGTACTGTTCTCCCTAGTGCCCATATCAATTTACATTCCCACCCACAGTGCAAGTGTGTTCCCTTTTCTCCAATAAAGGCCTCTCCAGCGTTTATTGTTTTGTAGATTTTTTTTATGATTGCCACTCTGATTGCTGTGAGGTGATACCTCACGGTAGTTTTGATTTGCATTTCTCTAATGATTAGTGATGTTCAGCATCCTTTCATGTGTTTCTTGGTAATCTGTATATCTTCTTTGGAGAAATGTCTATTAGGTCTTCTGCCCGTTTTTGGATTGGGTTGTTTGTTTTTGTGATATTGAGCTACATGAGGTGCTTGTGAAGTTTGGAGATTAATCCTTTGTCAATTGCTTCATTTGAAAATATTTTCTCCCATTCTGAGGGTTGTTTTTGCATCTTGTTTATGTTTTCCTGTACTGTGTAAAAGCTTTTAAGTTTCATTAGGTCCCATTTGTTGATTTCTGTTTTTATTTCCATTTCTCTAGGAGGTGGGTCCAAAAGGATCTTGCTGTGATTTATGTCATAGAGTGTTCTGCCTATGGTTTCCTCTAAGTGTTTTATAGTGTCTGGTCTTATATTTAGATCTCTAATCAATTTAGAGTTTATTTTTGTGTATGGTGTTATGGAGTGTTCTAATTTCATTCCTTTATGTGTAGGGGTCCAGTTTTCCCAGCACCAATTACTGAAGAGACTGTCTTTTCTCCATTGTATATCCTTAGCTCCTTTGTCATAGATGAGATAGCCATAGGTATGTAGGTTTATCTCTGGGCTTTCTGTCCTGTTCCATTGATCTGTGTTTATGCCAATCTACATACACTTGATTCCATTATGCAGACATATAAATACATAGGTTTCAAGCTTTTTACCAGTCAGATATATTCCTCTTCAGTGAATAGGTTGTTTTGTGTCCAGTTTATTGAGAAAGGAGTAGGTCTTGTCTATTACATATTTGGTATATGGAATGGGATCTGTGCTAATTTCAAACTCTGCTTTTACACATCACCCCATGTCACCTTTCCCCTTTGGGAGGCATAAGTGTGTTTTCTAAATGTGTAACTCTGTTCTCTTTTGAAATTCAGTTCATGTGTAGCCATGTTTACATTTCCTCTATAAGTGATATATTACAATAAGTTTCTTTTTCTTTGTGGCTCATTTCACTTAGCATCATCGTACCTAAAGCCACTCATTATGCTGCTATTGGCCTTATGACATTGATTTTATGTCTGAGTGACATTCCATTGTATATAAGTACCACAACATCTATATCCATTTTTTTTCCTTTCCTGGGATATATAAAGTGTACCAAAGTCGAGGTTCTTGTAAACAGAGCAGCCCTAAACTTTGGGCTGGCTGTGTGTTGTGGATTTTTATTTTTCTCAAAATACACGCCCATGAGTGGAAGTGTGCTGTGCTCTGTAGCTCAGTTTTAGAAAACAACATACAGTTCTCCAGAGAGGCTGTTGGCAATTTACCTCCTGTCCATCGGCGTAACCAGGCTCCGTTTTCTCCATGGCCTGTCCTGCATTTGTTGTTTTTACACTATTTATGGATGGCCCTTTTGACTGGAGGTAAGGGACACTTCTATGTAGTGTGGATTTGCAATGCCTGAGGGCTTGCTTGACCAAAAAGTGCATATGCATTTTTTCCCGAATATATTCAAGAAAATACACATAATCCCTTTTCAGCCAAGGGCAACATTGTCGAAATTCTGTCGCTTTTCATGTGCTTTAAAGATGACTCCAGTCTACCTCTTGTAATCTGTTTCCTTCAATTCGGCCTTGCATTCAAATCCTCTTCACTGCCTTTTCTCAATATATTTCTGGATAATAGTTGTCCTTTATAACTCTGCAAGTTTGTGAATTGCTGTGCCCCTGATTTCCATTTTTCAACTCGCCTCTTTGTGAGCTGGCTGCAATACCGCAGGATGGCTTTAGGCCCTAGTCTGGTTCCGGGGCTTCAGGCTGAGCCTTTGGTTAATTCTTCTTCCTGATGGGAAACTAGAGTGACATGTGCCCATCCAAACACCTACAGCTAATCTCTCATTTATTTCCCCTCTTCCTGTTCATCCTCTGCACAATTTGCAAACTGTGCATAACGGGAGTTTATAGGCGCTGACACTCCAAGTGGGGAGATTTTGAGTAATGCAGATGGAATGGCGAAGCCGAGCACGACAAAAGAAAAATGAGGTACCTTTTAGAAATCTTTCCCAATTACAGGGTGTACCATCCACTGGGTTTCCCATGCATGTTTTAACTGGAGGAAGATTCCCTTAAACCTGGAGAGTTGGGACCACTAGAATGGATAGCACACAGTATTGCTCTAAGTGGTGTTCTTTTGTTCTCACAACCTCAGCAATCTTGTCAGCCCCAAGTGTCCAGTCTTATGTCTCATCCAGCTGTGGGTGTAAAGGTGGTCAATCTAGCTTGCATCACAGGCCCTGAACGTAGTTTTTAAAACTTTCTATCTGTTTTTGCATTTTCCTTTTGAAATTTATTTTTATACGTGGGTTTAACTGAATTTCAGTGCTGTGTTCATGCCGTTATACACACACATGATTCCTTTATGGAGACATGAGAATACATATGTTTTAAAATACTTAGAGTCAGACATATTCCTCTGCAATGAATAGGGGGTGTTGAGTCCAGTTCATTGTGCCGGGAGTAGGTGTTGACTATTACATACGTGGTTTATATAACGGTATCTGTGCTAATTTAAAACTGTGGTTTTATGCATCACCCAACCTCGGCTTTCCCATTAAGCAGGCAGAAGATGTTTTCTAAATGTGTGAATCTGTTGTGTTTGTCATTCAGTTCATGTGTAGTCATGTGTACATTCCCGCTATGAGTGATACCTTATGATAAGATTAGTTACTCTGTAATCTTTCCTAACTCCGTTCATGTGTAGCCATGTTTACAGGACCTTCATAAGTGATATCTTATGATAAGTTTCTTTTTCTGTGTGACTAATTTCACTTAGAATCATCGTACCTGAATCCACGCATTTTGCTGCTACTGGTCTTATGACATTGATTTCATGGCTGAGGGATATTCCATCGTACAAAAGTACCACAATTATTTGAACCATATTTATCTTTAGTGGGATACTTAAGGTGTACCCAAGTTGAGGTTCTTGTAAGCAGTGCAGCCCTAAATATGGGGTGGCTCTGTCGTACTGATTTTCAGTTTTCCAAAGGTATATTCCTACACTGGAAGTGCCCTTGGCTCTGTAGCTCTGTTGTTTACTTGTTTTAGGGAACACAATGCACTCCTCCAGAGAGGCAGTTGGCAATTTACATGCCACCCATCAGCATAACAAGGCTACCTGTTCTCCAGGGCCTGTCTTGCCTTTCTGATTTTTAGAAATTTTGTGGATGTCCCTTTTGTCCGGTGGGAAGTGAAACTACTTTGTAGTGCAGATTTGCATTGCCCGCTTGCTTGCTTGGCCAAAAAGGGCGTTGCGTTTTCTCCTGAACGCAAACGCTCTTTTTGGCCAAGTGCATCATAGTCGAAGTTGTGCCCCTCTTCATGTGCTTTAAAGGCAATTCCAATGTACCTCTTGAAATCTGTTTCCTGCTATTCTGCCTCGCTTTCAAGTCCGCATCATTGCCATCCCTCAACAAACTTTTCGACGATAGTTGCCCTTTATTACTCTGCCAGTTTGTGAATTGCTGTGCCCCTGAGCTCCATTTTTTAACTCGTTTTTTGTGAGCTGAACGCAAGTCCAATATTTTGGTTCAGAACCTATACTGGTTTTCAGTGGGTGGCTGAGACTTTGGTTAATTCTTCTTCCTCCCGGGAAATAAGAGTGACATGTGCCCGTCTAAATGCCTAACAGCTACTCTCTCATTGGTTCTCCCTCTTCCCTATCATCCTTTGCCAAATTGGCAACATGTGCGAACCAGGAGGTTAAAGGGGCTGTCTCTCCAAGTTGGGAGCTTGATAGTAAAGCAGTTGGAAAGTCAAACTGTAGCACATGGAGAGGGAATATTTGTTGATTTTTAGAAACCATTCATATTCACAGTGTGTCCATTCTCTAGGTTTCCCATACATGTTATAGCTATAGTAATATCCCCTTCAACCTGGAGAGTTGGGAACCATGGAATGGGTGCCATGCATTATGGCTTTAAAGGGTCTGCATTTGCTCACCCAATCTCACCAATCCTCTCAGTCCCATGTGTCCAGCCTTATGCCACATCCAGCTGTCATTGTAGATAGGGTCTTTCCAGGTTTCATCAGAGACCCTGAAGGAATTGTAAAGAATTTCCCTGTTTTTATGTTTTGTTTTTGAAATTCTTTTTATAGTGGGTTGAGCTGATTCTCGCTGCCATGTTTATGCCAGTCTAGACACACTTGATTCCCTTAAGAGGACATATCAGTACATAGATTTTAAGATTCTTACTGGTCACATATATTCCTCTGTGGGAAATATGGGGATTTGAGTCCCTTTCACTGAGGAAGGTGTAAGTCTTTTCTATTCCATAGTTGGCTATTGAACGGTACCTGTGCTTATATCAAACTCTGGTTTTATGCATCACCCCACCTCTCCTTCCCCCTTAAGCAGGCATAAGAGTGTTTTCTAAATGTGAGACTCTGTTCTCTTTCCTAACTCAGTTCATGTATAGCCATGTTTACAGGATCTTCATAAGTGATATCTTATGATAAGTTTCTTTTTCTGTGCGACTTAATTCACTTAGAATCATCGTACCTGAATCCACTCATTTTGCTGCTACTGGTCTTATGGCATTGATTTCATGGCTGAGGGATATTCCATCATACGTAAGTACCACTATTTTTTGAATCATTTTAGTCTTTCCTGGGATATTTAAGGTGTATCCAAGATGAGGTTCTTGTAAGCAGTGCAGCCCTTAGTTTTGGGGTAGTTCTGTCTTATTGATTTTCAGTTTTCCCAAGGTGTATTCCCTAGATTGGAAGTGCCCTTGGCTCTGTAGCTCTGTTGTTTACTTGTTTCAGGGAACACAATGCACTCCTCCAGATAGGCAGTTGGCAGTTTACAGACCGCCCATCAGCATAAGAAGGCTCCCTGTTCTCCAGGGCCTGTCTTGCCTTTCTGGTTTTTACCCATTTTGTGGATGTCCCTTTTGACCGGTGGGAAGTGACACTTCTTTGTAGTGCAGATTTGCATTGAACGCTTGCTTGCTTGGCCAAAATGCGTGTATGCATTTTCTCCTGAATATATTGAGTAGAAAACGCAAACACCCTTTTTGGCCAAGTGCATCATTGTTGAATTTGTGCCCCTCTTCCTGTGCTTTAAAGGCGATTCCAACGTACCTTTTGAAATCTGTTTCCTGCTCTTCTGCCTCGCTTTTAAGTCCGCCTCGTTGCCTTCCCTCAACAGATTTTTGGACGATAGTTGCCCTTTATTACTCTGCCAGTTTGTGAATTGCTGTGCCCCTGAGCTCCATTTTTTATCTCGTTTTTTGGGAGCTGAACGCAAGTCCAATATTTTGGTTCAGAACCTATACTGGTTTTCGGTGGATGGCTGAGTCTTTGGTTAATACTTCTTGCTCCCGGGAAATAAGAGTGACATGTGCCCGTCCAAATGCCTAACAGCTACTCTCTCATTGGTTCTCCCTCTTCCCTTTCATCATATGCGAAATTGGCAACCTGTGCGAACCAGGAGGTTAAAGGTGCTGTCTCTCCAACTTGAGAGATTGATAGTAAAGCAGTTGGAAAGTCAAACTGGCGCACAAGGAGAGGGACTATTCGTTGAGATTTAGAAACCTTTCGTATTCACAGAGTGCCCATTCTTAGGTTTCCCTTACATGTTATATCTATAGTAATATACCCTTCAACCTGGAGAGTTGGGACATATGGAATGGGTGCCATGCATTATTGCTTCAAATGGTCTGCATTTGCTCACCCAATCTCACCAATGCCCTCAGTCCCATGTGTCCAGAATTATGCCACATCCAGCTGTCGTTGTAGATAGGGTCATTCCAGGTTTCATCAGAGACCCTGAAGTAATTGGAAAAAATTTCCCTTTTTTTTTGTTTTGTTTTGAAATTCCTTTTTATAGTGGGTTTGAGCTGAATCTTGCTGCCATGCTTATGCCAGTCTAGAAACACTTGATTCCCTTACGGAGACATATCAATACATAGGTTTTAAGATTCTTACTAGTCAGATATATTCCTCTGTGGGAAATATGGGGTTTTGAGTCCCTTTTACTGAGGAAGGAGTAAGTCTTTTCTATTCCATACTTGGTTTTTGGAACGGTACCTGTGCTTATATCAAACTCTGGTTTTATGCCTCACCCCACCTCTCCTTTCCCCTTAAGCAGGCATAAGAGTGTTTTCTAAATGTGAGACTCTGTTCTCTTTCCTAAATCTGTTCATGTGTAGCCATGTTTACAGGATCTTCATAAGTGATATCTTATGATAAGTTTCTTTTTCTGTGTGACTTATTTCACTTAGAATCATCGTACCTGAATCCACTCATTTTGCTGCTAATGGTCTTATGACATTGATTTCATGGCTGAGGGATATTCCGTCATACGTAAGTACCACACTATTTTGAACCATTTTTATCTTTCCTGGGATATTTAAGGTGTACCCAAGATGAGATTCTTGTAAGCAGTCAGCCCTAAATTTTGGGGTGGTTCTCTCTTATTGCTTTTCAGTTTTCCCAAGTTATATTCCCTAGACTGGAAGTACTCTTGGCTCTGTAGCTCTGTTGTTTACTTGTTTTAGGGAACACAATGCACTCCTCCAGAGAGGCAGTTGGCAATTTACATCCCGTCCATCAGCATAAAAAGGCTCCCTGTTCTCCAGGGCCTGTCTTGCCTTTCTGGTTTTTACCCATTTTGTGGATGTTCCTATTGACCGGTGGGAAGTGATACTTTTTGTAGTTCAGATTCGCATTGCCCGCTTGCTTGCTTGGCCAAAAAGGGCGTATGCGTTTTCTTCTGAATATATTCAGGAGAAAACGCATACGCCCTTTTTGGCCAAGTGCATCATAGTCGAAATTGTGCCCCTCTTCCTGTGCTTTAAAGGCGATTCCAACGTACCCCTTGAAATTTGTTTCCTGCTATTCTGCCTCGCTTTCAAGTCCGCCTAGTTGCCTTCCCTCAACAGATTGTTGGACGATAGATGCCCTGTATTACTCTGCCAGTTTGTGAATTGCTCTGCCCCTGAGCTCCACTTTTTAACTCGTTTTTTGTGAGCAGAACGCAAGTCCAAAATTTTGGTTGACGACCTATACCAGTTCCCGGTGGGTGGCTGAGTCTTTGGTTAATTCTTCTTCCTCCCAGGAAATAAGAGTGACATGTGCCCGTCCAAATGCCTAACAGCTACTCTCTCATTGGTTCTCCCTCTTCCCTTTCATCATTTGCCAAATTGGCAACCTGTGCGAACCAGGAGGTTAAAGGTGCGGTCTCTCCAAGTTGGGAGATTGATAGTAAAGCAGTTGGAAAGTCAAACTGGCGCACAAGGATAGGGACTATTCGTTGAGTTTTAGAAACCTTTCGTATTCACAGTGGGTCCATTCTTAGGTTTCCCTTACATGTTATAGCTATAGTAATATACCCTTCAACCTGGAGAGTGGGGACACATGGAATGGGTGCCACGCATTATTGCTTTAAAGGGTCTGCATTTGCTCACCCAATCTCACCAATCCTCTCAGTCCCATGTGTCCAGCCTTATGCCACATCCAGCTGTCTTTGTAGATAGGGTCATTCCAGGTTTCATCAGAGACCCTGAAGGAATTGTAAAGAATTTCCCTGTTTTTATGTTTTGTTTTTGAAATTCCTTTTTATAGTGGGTTTGAGCTGATTCTCGCTTCCATGTTTATGCCAGTCTAGAAACACTTGATTCCCTTACGGAGACATATCAATACATAGGATTTAATATACTTACTAGTCAGATATATTCCTCTGCGGGAAATATGGGGTTTTGAGTCCCTTTCACTGAGGAAGGTGTAGGTCTTGTCTATTCCATAGTTGGTTTTTGGAACGGTACCTGTGCTTATATCAAACTCTGGTTTTATGCATTACCCCACCTCTCCTTCCCCCTTAAGCAGGCATAAGAGTGTTTTCTAAATGTGAGACTCTGTCCTCTTTCCTAACTCAGTTCATGTGTAGCCATGTTTACAGGAACTTCATAAGTGATATCTTATGATAAGCTTCTTTTTCTGTGTGACTTATTTCAATTAGAATCATCGTACCTGAATCCACTCATTTTGCTTCTACTGGTCTTATGACATTGATTTCATGGCTGAGGGATATTCCATCATACGTAAGTACCACAATTTTTTGAACAAATTTTTTCTTTCCTGGGATATTTAAGGTGTACCCAAGATGATGTTCATGTAAGTAGTGCAGCCCTAAATTTTGGGGTTGTTCTGTCTTATTGATTTTCAGTTTTCCCAAGTTATATTCCATAGACTGGAAGTGCCCTTGGCTCTCTAGCTCTGTTGTTTACTTATTTTAGGGAACACAATGCACTCCTACAGAGAGGCAGTTGGCAATTTACATGCCGCCCATCAGCATACAAGGCTCCCTGTTCTCCAGGGCCTGTCTTGCCTTTCTGGTTTTTACCCATTTTGTGGATGTCCCTTTTGACCGGTGGGAAGTGATACTTCTTTGTAGTGCAGATTTTCATTGCCCGCTTGCTTGCTTGGCCAAAAAGGGCGTATGCGTTTTCTCCTGAATATATTCAGGACAAAACACATACGCCCTTTTTGGCCAAGTGCATCATTGTCGAACTTGTGACCCTCTTCCTGTGCTTTAAAGGTGATTCCCACATACCTCTTGAAATCTTTTTACCGCTATTCTGCCTTGCTTTCAAGTCCCCCTCGTTGCCTTCCCTCAACAGATTTTTGGATGATAGTTGCCCTTTGTTACTCTGCCAGTTTGTGAATTGCTGTGCCCCTGAGCTCCACATTTTAACTCGTTTTTTGTGAGCTGAACGCAAGTCCAAAATTTTGGTTCAGAACCTATACTGGTTTTCTGTGGGTGGCTGAGACTTTGGTTAAATCTTCTTCCTCCCGGGAAATAAGAGTGACATGTGCCCGTCCAAATGCCGAACAGCTTCTCTCTCATTGGTTCTCCCACTTCCCTTTCATCATTTGCCAAATTGGCAACCTTTGAGAACCAGGAGGTTAAAGGTGCTGTCTCTCCAAGTTGGGAGATTGATAGTAAAGCAGTTGGAAAGTCAAACTGTCGCACAAGGAGTGGGACTATTGGTTGAGTTTTAGAAACATTTCGTATTCACAGTGTGTCCATTCTCAGGTTTCCATTACATCTTATAGCTATAGTAATATACCCTTCAATCTGGAGAGTTGCGACACATGGAATGGGTGCCATGCATTATTGCTTTAAAGGGTTTGCATTTGCTCACCCAATCTCACCAGTCCTCTCAGTCCCATCTGTCCAACCTTATGCAACATCCAGCTGTCCTTGTAGACACGGTCATTCCAGGTTTCATCAGAGACCCTGAAGGAATTGTAAATAATTTCCCTGTTTTTATGTTTTGTTTTGAAATTCCTTTTTATAGTGGGTTAGAGCTGATTCTCGCTGCCCTGTTTATGCCAGTCTAGAAACACTTGATTCCCTTATGGAGACATATCAATACATAGGTTTTAAGATTCTTACTAGTCAGATATATTCCTCTGCGGGAAATATGGTGTTTTGAGTCCCTTTCACTGAGGAAGCTGTAGGTCTTGTCCATTCCATAGTTGATTTTTGGAACGGTACCTGTGCTTTTATCAAACTCTGGTTTTATGCATCACCCCACCTCTCCTTCCCCCTTACGCCGGCATAAGAGTGTTTTCTAAATGTGAGACTCTTTTCTCTTTCCTAACTCAGTTCATGTGTAGCCATGTTTACAGGATCTTCATAAGTGATATCTTATGATAAGCTTCTTTTTCTGTGTGACTTATTTCACTTAGAATCATCGTTCCTGAATCCACTCATTTTGCTGCTACTGGGCGTATGACATTGATTTCATCACTGCGGGATATTCCATCATACGTAAGTAGCACAATTTTTTGAACCATTTTTATTTTTCCTGGGAAATTTAAGGTGTACCCAAGTTGAGGTTCTTGTAAGCAGTGCAGCCCTAAATTTGGGGTGGCTCTGTCTTATTGATATTCAGTTTTCCCAAGGTATATTCCCTAGACTGGAAGTGCCCTTGGCTCTGTAGCTCTGTTGTTTACTTGTTTCAGGGAACACAATGCACTCCTCCAGATAGGCAGTTGGCAATTTGCATGCCGCCCTTCAGCATAACAAGGCTCCCTGTTCTCCAGGGCCTGTCTTGCCTTTCTGGTTTTTACCCATTTTGTGGATGTCCCTTTTGACCGGTGGGCAGTGATACTTCTTTGTAGTGTAGATTTGCATTGCCCGCTTGCTTGCTTGGCCAAAAAGTTCGTATGCCTTTTCTCCTGAATATACTCAGGAGAAAAGGCAAACGCCCATTTTGGCCAAGGGCATCATTGTCGAAGTTGTGGCCCTCTTCCTGTGCTTTAAAGGCGATTCCAACGTACCACTTGAAATCTGTTTCCTGCTCTTCTGCCTCGCTTTCAAGTCCGCCTCGTTGCCTTCCCTCAACAGATTTTTGGACGATAGTTGCCCTTTATTACTCTGCCAGTTTGTGAATTGCTGTGCCCCTGAGCTCCATTTTTTATCTCCTTTTGTGTGAGCTGAACGCAAGTCCAATATTTTGGTTCAGAAACTGTACTGGTTTTCGGTGGGTGGCTGAGTCTTTGGTTAATTCTTCTTCCTCCCGGGAAATAAGAGTGACATGTGCCCGTCCAAATGCCTAACAGCTACTCTCTCATTGGTTCTCCCTCTTCCCTTTCATCATTTGCCAAATTGGCAACCTGTGCGAACCAGGAGGTTAAAGGAGCGGTCTCTCCAAGTTGAGAGATTGA
>NW_028294377.1:0-55000 GCF_964341445.2 Mesoplodon mirus | reverse complement strand
TGGATTATTGTGAAGAGAATGGGCATGGAGCATTGTGATGACAAGAGCATGGAACACTGTGATACAATGATCATAGAGGATTTTAATGACAAGGGCATGGAGCATTGTGATGAGAAGGGCATCGAGCATTGTGAAGACAAGTGTCATGGAGCTTTGTGATGACAAGGGCAAGAGCAATAAGATGAGAGGGTTCATGGAGCATTGTGATGACAATGACATGGAGCATTGTGATGTCAAGGGTCATGGAGCTTTGTGATGACAAAAGTCAAGGAGCATTTTGATGACAAGGGCGTGGTGCATTGTGATGAGAAGGGCAGGGACAATTTTGATGAGAGGGTCATGCAGCAATTTGATGAAAAGTGTAATGGAACATTTTGATGACAGGGGTTATAGAACATTGTGATGCCAGGGATCATGGAGCTTTGGGATGAAAAGGGTCATGGAGCATTTTGATGACAGGGGTTATGGAACATTGTGATGATAAGGGGATGGAGCATTGTGATGACAGCGGTCATGGAACATTGTGATTACCAGGGTGAGGGAGTATTGTGATGACTAGGGATGGAACATTGTGATATCTCTGGTGAGAGAGCATTTGGAAGAAAAGTGCATGGAGCATTGTGATTTCAAGTTTTATGGAGCATAGCAATGACAAGGTTGTGGACCGTTGTGATGAAAAGCATGTGGCACAGTGTGATGACAAGGGTCATTGAGTATTGTTCTGACAAAGGCATGGAGCATTGTGATGACAAGGGTCACGGAGCATTGTCATGAAATGTTCATGGAGCATTGTGGTTACAAAGGTCACAGAGCCTTGTGATGACGCGGGCATGGACCATTGTGATGACAAACATTATGAAGCATTGTGATGACTGGAGTCACGGAGCATTGTGATGACATGGGTCATGGAGCATTGTGATGACAAGGGCATGGAGTATTGTGATGACAGGGTCATGGAGCATTGGTCTGACAAGTTTCATAGATTATTGTGATGACAGGGGACATGGTGCATTGTGATGGCAAGGCCATGGAGCATTGTGAAGAGAAGGCCATGGAGTATTCTGATGACATGTTTCATGGATCTTTGTGATGAAACGTGCATGGAGCAATGTGATGAGATCGTTCATGGAGCATTGTGATGAGAATGACATGGAATATTGTTATGCCTAGGGTCATGGATCTTTGTGATGACAAAGGTCATGGAGCATTTTGATGACAAGGGCGTTGTGCATTGTGATGAGAAGGGCAGGGAGCATAGCGATGACAGGGTCATGGAGCAATTTGATGAAAAGGGTCATGGAACATTTTGATGACAGGGGTTATGGAACATTGTGATGTCAGGGGTCATGGAACATTTTGATGAAAAGGGTCACGGAGCAATTTGATGACGGGGTTATGGAACATTGTGATGTCAGGGGTCATCGTACATTGTGATGATAAGTGCATGTAGCATTGTGATGACAGGAGTCATGGAATATTGTGATGACAGGGGTGAGGGCGTATTGTGACGAATAGTGATGTAACATTGTGATATCTGTGGTGAGAGAGCATTTCGATGAGAATTGCGTGGAGCATTGTGATGACAAGGTTTATGGAGCGTTGTGATGACAAGATTGTGGAGCACTGTGATGACAAGCCCATGGTGCATTGTGATGACATGTGTCATGGAGCATCGTGCTGACAAGCGCATGGAGCATTGTGATGACAATGGTCATGGAGCATTGTGCTGAGAAAGGCATAGAGCATTGTGATAACAAGGGTCAAAGAGCATTGTGATGAAAAGTTCATGGAGAATTGTGGTTAAAAATGTCCCAGAGACTGTTGATGACGAGGGCATGGACCATTGTGATGACAAATGTCATGAAGCATTGTGATGACTGGAGTCACGGAGCATTGTGATGACAGGGGTCATGGAGCATTGTGCTAAAAAGGGCATGGAGCATTGTGATGACAAGGGCATGAAGCATTGGTCTAATATATTTCATGGATTATTGCGATGACAGTTGGAATGGCGCATTGTGATGACAAGGGCATGGAGCATTGTGATGACCAGGTCATGCAGTATTGTGAAGCCAGGTGTCAGGGAGCATTGTGATGACATATGTAATGGCCCATTGTGATGACAATGGCATGAAGCATTGTGATGCCAAGTGTCATGTAGGATTCTGATGACAAAGGTAATGGAGCATTGTGATGGCAATGGCTTGGAGCATTGTGATGACAAGGGTCAGGGAGCATTGTGCTGACAAGTGCATGGATAACTGTGATGACAAGGGTCATGGAGCATTCTGATGACAAGCTTGTGGAGTATTTTGATCACAATGGCATGGGGCATTGTGATGAAAACGGCATGGGGCATTGTGATGAACAAGGCATGGAGCCTTTTCGTGACAGGGTTCAAGGAGCATTCTGATAACAAGTGTCAGGGAGCATTGTGATGACAAGTGTATTGAGAATTGTGATGACAAAGGTCATGGAGCATTGTGATGAAAATGGAATGGAGTATTGTGATGACAGGTAGCATGGAGCGTTGTGATGACAAGTGTTATGGAACATTGTGATCTCAAGGTTTTGGAGCATTGTGATGACAGAGGTCATGGATCATTTTGATTTCTATGAGCATGGATCATTGTGATGACAAAGGCATGAAACAATGTGATCCCAATGTTCATGGAGGATTGTGATGACAATGGTAATGGAGTATTGTGAAGACAAGTGAATAGAGCATTGTAATGACAAGGTCATGTAGCATTTTGCTGTCAAAGCCTTGGATCATTGTGATGACAGGTGTCATGGAGCACTGTGATGACAAGCGTCACGAAGCATTGTGAATACAGGGGTCATGGAGCATTGGGATGACAAGGGCATGGATCATTTTGATGACAAGTGTCATGGAGCATTGGGCTGAAAATATTCATGGAGTATTGTGATGACAGGGGTCATGGAGCATTCTGATGACAGAGGTCATGGAGAATTTTGATTTCATTGTGCTGACAATAGCCGGAAGCATTATGATGAAGGGTATGATGCATTGTGATGACAGGGTTCATGGAGCATTGAGATGAAAAGGGGCATGGAGCATTGTGATTACAGGGGTCTTGGAGCACTGTAATGAAAAGGGAATGGAGCATTTTGATGAGAAGGCCATGGAACATTCTGATGACATGTGTCATGGAGCTTTGTGATGACAAGCGCATGGAGCATTGTGATGACAACGGCCATTGAGAATTTTGATGAAAAGTTCGTGAAACATTGTGATGACAAATGAATGGAGCTTGCTATGACAGGGGTCATGGGGCACTGCGATGAAAAGTGCATGGAGAATTGTGATGACAAGAGCATGTAACATTGTGAAGAGAACTGTCATGGAGCATTGTGATGACAAGGACGTGGAGAATTGTGATGACAAGGGACATTGAGCATTCTGATGACCAGGGCATGGAGCATTGTTATGGCAAGACTGTGGAGCACTGTGATGAGAAGTCCATGGATAATTCTGGTGACGAGCAACATGGAGCACTGTAATGAAAAGGAGCATGGAGCATTGTGATGATAGGTCTCATGGAGCATTGTGATGACAGGGGTCATGGATCATTGTGATGACAAGGGTCATGGAGTATTCTGATGACAAGCTTGTGGAGTATTGTGATGACAAAGCATTTAACACTGTGATGGGAAGTGTCATGGAACATAGTGATGCCCAGAACGTGGAGAATTGTGATGACAGGGAACATAGAGCATTGTGATGACCAGGGCATGGAGCATTGTGATGGCAAGACCGTGGAGCACTGTGATGAGAAGACCATGGATAATTGTGATGACGAGCATCATAGAGCGCTATAATGACAAGCGGCATGGAGCATTGTGATTACAGGGGTCTTGGAGCATTGTGATGACAAGGGCATGGAGCAATGTGAAGAGAAGGCCATGGAGAATTCTGATGAATGCGTCATGGAGCACTGTGATGACAAGTGCATGGAGCATTGTGATTACAGGTGTCTTGGCGCATTGTGATGAAAAGGGCATGGAACATTGTGATGAAAAAGGCATGGAGCCTTGTCATGACAGTGTTCAAGGAGCATACTGACGACAAGTGTCAGGGAGCATTGTGATGACAAGTGTATTGAGCATTGTGATGACAAAGTTTATGAAGCATAGTGATGAGAAGACCATGGATAATTGTGATTATGAGCATCATGGGTTGTTGTGATGAGAAGTGTTATGGAACATTGTGATCCCAACGGTTTGGAGCATTGTGATGAAAGAGGTCATGGAGCATTTTGATTTCATTATGATGAAAATACCCTGAAGCATTATGATATTGGGCATGGTGCACTGTGATGATAGGATTCATGGAGCTTTGAGATGAAAAGGGGCATGGAGCATTGTGAAAAAATGTGTCTTGGAGCATTGTGATGACAAGGGCATGGAGCATTGTGATGAGAAGTCCATGGAACATTCTAATGACATGCGTCATGGAGCTTTGTGATGACAAGGGCATGGAGCATTGTGATTACAGGGGTCTTGGAACATTGTGATGACAAGTGTCATGGAGCCTTGTGAATGACAAGGCCATGGAACATTGTGATGTCAGGGGTCATGGAACATTGTTATGACAGTTGTAATGGAGCATTGTGATGAGAAGGACAGGAAGCATTGGTGTGAAATATTTCATGGATTATTGTGATGAGAGTGGGCATGGAGCATTGTGATGACAAGAGCACCGAACACTGTGATACAATGATCATAGAGGATTGTAATGACAAGGGCATGGAGCATAGTGATGAGAAGGGCATCGAGCACTGTGATGACAAGTGTCATGGAGCTTTGTGATGACAAGGGCATGGAGCAATGTGATGAGAGGGTTCATGGAGCATTGTGATGACAATGACATGGAGCATTGTGATGTCAAGGGTCATGGAGCTTTGTGATGACAAAAGTCACGGAGCATTTTGATGACAAGGGCGTGGTGCATTGTGATGAGAAGGGCAGGGAGCATTTTGATGACAGTGTCATGCAGCAATTTGATGAAAATTGTAATGGAACATTTTGATGACAGGGATTATAGAACATTGTGATGATAAGGGGATGTAGCATTGTGATGACAGGGGTCATGGAACATTATGATGATAAGGGGATGTAGCATTGTGATGACAGGGGTCATGGAACATTGTGATTACAGGGGTCTAGGAGCATTGTGATGAGAATGGTCATGGAGCCTTGTGATGACAAGGTCATGGAACATCGTGATGGCAGGGGTCATGGAGCATTGTTATGACAGGGGTAATGGAACATTGTGATGGCAATGGCACGGAGGATTGTGATGAGAAAGCCATGGAGCATTCTGATGACATGTGTCATGGAGCTTTGTGATGATAATGGCATTGTGCAATGTGATGAATGCATTCATGGAGCATTGTGATGACAATGACATGGAACATTGTGATGCCAAGGGTCATGGATCTTTGGGATGACAAAGGTCATGGAGGATTTTGAAGACAAGGGCGTTGTGCATTGTGAGGACAAGGGCAGGGAGCATTGTGATGACAGGGTTATGGAGCAATTTGATGAAAATTGTCATGGAATATTTTGATGAGAGGTGTTATGGAACATTGTGATGCCAGGGGTGATGGAGCATTTTGATGAAAAGATTTTGGGAGCATTTTGATGGCAGGGTTTATGGAACATTGTGATGTCAGGGGCCATCGAACATTGTGATGATATGTGCATGTAGCATTGTGATGACAGGAGTCATGGAACATTGTGATGACAGGGGTGAGTGAGTATTGTGACGAATAGTGATGTAACATTGTGATATCAGTGGTGAGAGAGCATTTTGATGAGAAGTGCATGGAGCATTGTGATGACAAGTTTTATGGAGCATTGTGAGGACAAGATTGTGGAGCACTGTGATGACAAGCGCATGGTGCATTTTGGTGACATGTGTCATGGAGCATCGTGCTGACAAGCGCATGGAGCATTGTGATGACAAGGGTCATGGAGCATTGTGCTGAGAAAGGCATATAGGATTGTGATGACAAATTACAAAGAGCATTGTGAAGAAAAGTTCATGGAGCATTGTGGTTAAATAGGTCACAGAGACTGTTGATGACGAGGGCATGGACCATTGTGATGATAAAGGTCATGAATCATTGTGATGAATGAAGTCACGGAGCATTGTGATGACAGGGGTCATGGGACAATGTGATAACAAGGGATTGGAGCATTGTGATGACAAGGGCATGGAGCATTGGTATAATAAATTTCATGGATTATTGCGATGAGAGTTGGAATGGCGCATTGTGATGACAAGGGCATGGAGCATTGTGATGACCAGGACATACAGTATTGTGAAGACAGGTGTCAGGGAGCATTGTGATGACATATGTAATGGCCCATTGTGAAGACAATGGCATGGAGCATTGTGATGCCAAGTGTCATAGAGGATTCTGATGACAAAGGTAATGGAGCATTGTGATGAGAAGACCATTGATAATTGTGATGATGAGCGTCATGGTGTGTTGTGATGATAAGTGTTAAGGAACTTTGTGATCACAAGGGTTTGGAGCATTATGATGACAGAGGTCATGGAGAATTTCTTTCATTGTGATGACAATAGCCTGAAGCATCATGATGATGGGCATGGTTCATTGTGATGACAGGGTTCATGGAGCATTGAGATGAAAAGGCTCATGGAACAATGTGATTACAGGGGTCATGGAGCATTGTGATGACAAGTGCATGGAGCATGGTGAGGAGAAGGCCATGGAACATTCTGATGACATGCGTCACAGAGCTTTGTGATGACAAGCGCATGGAGCCTTCTGTTTACATGGGTCTTGGTGCATTGTGATGACAAGGGTCATGGAATATTGTGATGACAAGGCCGTGGATCATTGTGATGGCACGGGTCATGGAGCATTGTTATGACAGAGGTAATGGAGCATTGAGATGAGAAGGGCATTGAGCATTGGTGTGAAATCTTTCATGGATTATTGTGATTAGAGTGGGCATGGAGCATTGTGATGACAAGGGCATGGAACACTGTGATATATGGGTCATGGAGGATTGTAATGACAAGGGCATGAAGCACTGTGATGAGAAGGGCATCGAGCATTGTGATGACAAGTGTCATGGAGCTTTGTGATGACAAGGGCTTGGAGCAATGTGATGAGAGTGTTCATGTAGAATTGTGATGACAATGACATGGAGCATTGTGATGCCAAGGGTCATGGAGCTTTGTGATGACAAAGGTCATGGAGCATTTTGATGACAAATGTGTGGTGCATTGTGATGAGGAGGGCAGGGAGCATTTTGATGACAGGGTCATGCAGAAATTTGATGAAAAGTGTAATGGAACATTTTGATGACAGGGGATATAGAACATTGTGATGCCAGGTGTCATAGAGCATTGGGATGAAAAGGGTCATGGAGCATTTTGATGACAGGGGTTATGGAATATTGTGATCATAAGGGGATGTAGCATTGTGATGACAGGGGTCATGGAGGATTCTGATGAGAAAGCTAATGGAGCATTGTGATGACTATGGCTTGGAGCATTGTGACGACAAGGGTCATGGAGGATTCTGATGAGAAAGGTAATGGAGCATTGTGATGACAATGGCTTGGAGCATTGTGATGACAAGGGTCAGGGAACAATGTGCTGACAGGTGCATGGAGAATTGTGATGAATAGGGTCATGGAGTATTCTGATGAAAATCTTGTGGAGTATTTTGATGACAATGGCATGGAGCATTTTGATGAAAAAGGCATGAGGCATTGTGATGACAAGTGTATTGAGAATTGTGATGACAAAGGTCATGGAGCATTGTGATGAAAAGGGCATGGAGTATTGTGATGACAGGCATCATGGAGCGTTGTGATGACAAGTGTTATGGAACATTGTGATCACAAGGTTTTGGAGCATTGTGATGACAGAGGTCATGGAGCATTTTGATTTCAAGGAGCATGGAGCATTGTGATGACAAGGGCATGAAGCAATGTGATCCCAATGTTCATGGAGGACTGTGATGACAATGGTAATGGAGTATTGTGATGACAAGCGAATAGAGCTTTGCAATGACAAGGTCAGGTAGCATTTTGCTGAAAAAGGCATGGAGCATTGTTATGACGGGTGTCATGGAGCACTGTGATGACAAGCGTCACGGAGCATTGTGAATACAGGGGTCATGGAGCATTGTGATGACAAGGGCATGGATCATTGTGATGACAAATGTCATGGAGCATTGGGCTGAAAATATTCATGGAGTATTGTGATGACAGGGGTGATGGAGCATTTTGATGAGAAGGTCATAGGGCATTGGGCTGAAAATATTCATGGAGTATTGTGATGACAGGGATCATGGAGCATTTTGATGACAAGTTCCTGGAGCACTTTGATGAGAGGACAATGGACCTTGTGATGACAAGTCTCATGGAGCATTCTGATGAAAAGGGACATGGAGCATTGTGATTACAGGAGTCTAGGAGCATTGTGATGACAAGGGCATGGAGCATTGTGAGAAGAAGGCCATGGAAAATTCTGATGACATGCGTCATTGAGCTTTGTGATGACAAAGTCATGGAGCTTTGTGATTTCAGGGGTCTTGGAGCATTATGATTAAAAGGGCATGGATCATTGTGATGAAAAAGGCATGGAGACGTGTCATGACAGGGTTAATGGAGCATACTGATGACAAGTGTCAGGGAGCATTGTGATGACAAGTGTATTGAGCATTG
Organism: Mesoplodon mirus; assembly: GCF_964341445.2. Taxonomy (NCBI): domain Eukaryota; kingdom Metazoa; phylum Chordata; class Mammalia; order Artiodactyla; family Ziphiidae; genus Mesoplodon; species Mesoplodon mirus. Next base: position 46,261 of record NW_028294377.1, on the reverse strand, counting down.
TGATGACAAAGGTCATGGAGCATTGTGATGAGAAGACCATGGATAATTGTGATGATGAGCGTCATGGGGTGTTGTGATGATAAGTGTTATGGAACACTGTGATCACAAGGGATTGGAGCTTTATGAGGACAGAGGTCATGGAGAATATTGATTTCATTGTGATGACAATAGCCTGAAGCATTATGATGATGGGCATGGTCCATTGTGATGGCAGGGTTCATGGAGCTTTGAGATGAAAACACGCATGGAGCATTTTGATTACAAGGGTCTTGGAGCATTGTGATGACAAGGGCATGGAGCATAGTGATGAAAGGGCCATGGAACATTCTGATGACATGCGTCATGGAGCTTTTTGATGACAAGGGCATGGAGCATTTTGATTAGAGGGGTCGTGGAGCACTGTGATGACAAGTGTCTTCGAGCCTTCTGATGACAAGGCCGTGGAACATTGTGATGGCAGGTGTCATGGAGCATTGTTATGACAGAGGTAAAGGAGCATTGTGATGAGAAGGGCATGAAGCATTGGTCTGAAATGTTTCATAGATTATTGTGATGAGAGTGGGCATAGAGCATTGTGATGATAAGGGCATGGAACACTGTGATACATGGGTCATGGAGGATTGTAATGACAAGGGCATGGGGCATTGTGATGAGAAGGGAATCGAGCATTGTGATGACAAGTGTCATGGAGCTTTGTGATGACAAGGGCATGGAGCAATGTGATGAGAGGGTTCATGGAGCATTGTGATGACTAGGGCTTGGAGCACTATGATGACAATGGCCATTGAGAATTTTCATGACAAGGTCGTGAAGCATTGTGATGACAAGGTCCTGGAGCACTGTGATGAGAAAAACATGGAGCTTTGTGATGACAAGTCTCCTGGAGCATACTGATGAAAATGGGCATGGAGCATTGTAATTAGAGGGGTCTTGGCACATTGTGATAACAAGGGCATGGAGAATTGTGAGGAGAAGGCCAAGGAGCATTCTGATGGCATGCGTCATTGAGCATTGTGATGACAAGGACATGGAGCACTTTGATTACAGGGGTCTTGGAGCATTGTGATTAAAAGGGCATGGATCATTGTGATGAAAAATGCATGCAGCCTTGTCATGACAGGATTCAAGGAGCATGTAGACAACAAGTGTCAGGGAACATTTTGATGACAAGTGTACTGATCATTGTGATGAAAAAGGTCATGGAGCATTGTGATGACTGGAGTCATGGAGCATTATGATGACGGGGTCATGGAGCATTGTGATAACAAGGGCATGGAACATTGTGATGACAAGGGCATGGAGCATTGGTCTAATAAGTTTCATGGATTATTGCGTTGACAGTTGGAATGGTGCATTGTGATGACAAGGGCATGGAGCATTGTGATGACCAGGTCAAGCAGTATTGTGAAGACAGGTGTCAGGGAGCATTGTGATGACATATGTAATGGCCCATTTTGATGACAATGGCATGGAGCATTGTGATGCCAAGTGTCATGGAGAATTCTGATGACAAATGTAATGGAGCATTGTGATGACAATGGCTTGGAGCACTGTGATGACAAGGGTCAGGGAACATTGTGCTGACAAGTGCATGGAGAATTCTGATGACAAGGGTCATGGAGAATTCTGATGACAAGCTTGTGGAGTATTTTGATGACAATGGCAAGGAACATTGTGATGAAAACGGCATGGGGCGTTGTGATGAAAAAGTCATGGAGCCTTTTCGTGACATGGTTCAAGGAGCATTCTGAAGACAAGTGTCAGGGAGCTTTGTGATGACAAGTGTATTGAGAATTGTGATGACAAAGGTTATGGAGCATTGTGATGAAAAGGGCATGGAGTATTGTGATGACAGGCATCATGGAGCGTTGTGATGACAAGTGTTATGGATCATTGTGATCACAAGATTTTGGAGCATTGTGATGACAGAGGTCATGGATCATTTTGATTTCAAGGAGCATGGAGCATTGTGATGACAAGGGCATGAAGCAATGTGATCCCAAGTTTCATGGAGGATTGTGATGACAATGGAAATGGAGTATTGTGATGACAAGCGCATAGAGCATTGTAACGACAAGGTCAAGTAGCATTTTGCTGACAAAGGCATGGAGCATTGTAATGACATGTGTCATGGAGCACTGTGATGACTATCGTCACAGATCATTGTGAATACAGGGTTCATGGAGCATTGGGATGACAAGGGCATGGATCATTGTGATGACAAATGTCATGGAGCACAGGGTTGAAAATTTTCATGGAGTGTTGTGATGACAGGGGTCATGGAGCATAGTGATGAGTAGGGAATGGAGCATTGTGATGACAAGAGTCCCGGATCATTGTGTCGTCATGTGTCATGGAGTGTTGTGATGACAGTGGTCATGGAGCATTGAGATGATATTGGCCATGGAGCATTGTGATGAATAGGTCGTGGAGCATTGGGCTGAAAATATTCATGGATTATTGTGATGACAGGGGTCATGGAGCATTGTGATGACAAGGTAATGGAGCATGGTGATGACAAGGTCCTGCAGAATTGTGATGAGAAGACCATGGATTCTTATGATGACAATTCTCATGGAGCATTCTGATGAAAAGGGGCATGGAGCATGGTGATTACAGGGGTCTTGGAGCATTGTGATGACAAGTCATGGAGCATTGTGATGACAAGAGCATGGAGCATTGTGATGACAGGGGCATGGAGCATTGGTCTGACAATATTCATAGATTATTGTTATGACAGTGGACATGGTACATTGTGATGACAAGGGCATGGATCATTGTGAAGAGAAGGTCATGGAGTATTTTGAAGACTGGTGTCAGGGAGCATTGTGATGACATATGTCATGGTCCATTGCGATGACAATGGCTGGGAGTATTGTGATGCCAAATGTAGTGGAGGATTGTGATGACAAATATAATGGAGTATTGTGATGACTAGGGCTAGGAGCATTATGATGACAATGGCCATTGAGAATTTTCATGACAAGGTCAGGAAGCATTGTGATGACAAGGTCCTGGAGCATTGTGATGAGAAAACCATGGAGCCTTGTGATGACAAGTCTCCTGGAGCATACAGATGAAAATGGGCATGGAGCATTGTGATTAGAGGGGTCTTGGCACATTGTGATGACTAGGGCATGGAGCATTGTGAGGAGAAGGCCAAGGAGCATTCTGATGCCATGCATCATTGAGCTTTGTGATGACAAGGGCATGGAGCATTGTGATTACAGGGGTCTTGGAGCATTGTGATGAAAAGGGCATGGATCATTGTGATGAAAAATGCATAGAGCCTTGTCATAACTGGATTCAAGGAGCATGCAGACAACAAGTGTCAGGGAACATGTTGATGACAAGTGTACTGAGCATTGTGATGACAAAGGTCATGGAGCATTCTGAGGAGAAGACCATGGATAACTGTGATGACGAGCGTCATGGGGCATTGTGATGATAAGTGATATGGAATATTGTGATCACAAGGGTTTGGAGCATTTTTATGACAGAGTTCATGGAGCATTTTGATTTCATTGTGATGACAATAGCATGAAGCATTATGATGATGGGCATGGTGCATTGTGATGACAGGGTTCATGGATCATTGAGATGAAAAGGGCATAGAGCATTGTGATTAGAGGGTTCTTGGAGGATTGTGATGAGAAGGGTCATGGAGCTTTGTGATGACAAGGCCATGCAACATCGTGATAGCAGAGGTCATGGAACATTGTTATGACTGGGGTAATGGAGCATTGAGATGGCAAGGGCATGGAGCATTGTGATGACAAGTCATGGAGCATTTTGATGACAAGGGTGTGGTGCATTTTGATGAGAAGGGCAGGGAGCATTTTGATGACAGGGTCATGGAACAATTTGATGAAAACTGTCATGGAACATTTTGATGACAGGTGTTATGGAACATTGTGATGTCAGGGGTCATGGAGCATTTTGATGAAAAGGATCATGGAGCAGTTTGATGACAGGTGTTATGGAACATTTTGATGTCAGGGGTCATCGAACATTGTGATGATAAGTGAATGTAGCATTGTGATGACAGATGCCATGAATCATTGTGATGACAGTGGTGAGGGATTATTGTGACAAATAGTGATGTAGCATTGTGATATCAGTGGTGAGAGAGCATTTTGATGAGAAGTACATGGAGCATTGTGATGACAAGTTTTATGGTGTATTGTGATGACAAATTTGTGGAGCACTGTGATGACAAGTGCATGGTGCATTGTGATGACATGTGTCATGGAGCATTGTGATGAGAAAGGAATAGAGCAGTTTGATGACAAGGTCAAAGAGCATTGTGATGAAAATTTCATGGAGCATTGTGGTTAAAAAGGTCACAGAGACTGTTGATGACGAGGACATGGACAATTGTGATGACAAAGTTCATGAAGCATTGTGATGACTGGAGTCATGGAGCATTGTGATGACAAGGGTCATGGAGCATTGTGATAACAAGGGCATGGAGCATTGTGATGACAAGGGGATGGAACAGTGGTCTCTTTAGTTTCATGGATTATTGTGATGACATTTGGAATGGGGCATTGTTATGACAAGGGCATGGAGAATTGTGATGCCAATTGTCATGTTGGATTCTGCTGTCAAAGATACTTGAGCATTGTGATGACAATGGATTGGAGCATTGTGATGACAAGGGTCAGGGAGCATTTTGCTGACAAGTGCATGGAGATTTGTGATGACAAGGGTCATGGAACATTCTGATGACAAGCTTGTGGAGTATTTTGATGACAATGGCATGGAGCATTGTGATGAAAACGGCATGGGGCATTGTGATGAAAAAGGCAAGGAGCCTTTTCGTGACAGGTTTCAAGGAGCATTCTGACGACAAGTATCAGGGAGCCTTGTGATGACAAGTGTATTCAGAATTGTGATGACAAAGGTCATGGAGCATTGTGATGAAAAGGGCATGGAGTATTGTGATGACAGGCATCATGGAGCGTTGTGATGACACGTGTTATGGAACAAGGTGATCCCATGGGATTTGAGTATTTTTATGACAGAGGTCATGGATCATTTTGATTTCAAGGAGCATGGAGCATTTTGATGACAAGGGCATGAAGCAATGTGATCCCAAGATTCATGGAGGATTGTGATGACAATGGTAATGGAGTATTGTGATGACAAGCGCATAGAGCATTGTAATGACAAGGCCATGTAGCCTTTTGCTGACAAAGGCATGGATCACTGTGATGACAGGGGTCATGGAGCACTGTGATGACAAGCGTCATTGATCATTGTGAATACATGGGTCAAGGAGCATTGGGATGACAAGGGCATGGATCATTGTGATGGCAAGTTTCATGGAGCATTGGGCTGAAAATATTCATGGAGTATTATGATGACAGGGGTCATGGAGCATTGTGATGACAAGGGAATGGAGCATGGTGATGACAAGGTCCTGGAGCATTGTGATTAGAAGACCATGGAGACTTGTGATGACAAATCTCATGGAGCATTCTGATGAAAAGGGTCATGGAGCATTTTCATTACAGGGGTCTTGGAGCATTGTGATGACAAGGGCATGGATTATTGTGATGACAAAGGCATGGAGCCTTTCAATGACTGGGTACAAGGAGCATACTGACGACAAGTGTCAGGGAGCATTGTGATGACAAGTGTATTGAGCATTGTGATGACAAAGATCATGGACCATTGTGATGAGAAGACCATGGATAATTGTGATGATGAGCGTCATGGCGTGTTGTGGTGATAAGTGTTATGGAACATTGTGATCACAAGGTTTTGGAGCATTATGATGACAGAGGTCATGGAGAATATTGATTTCATTGTGATGACAATAGCCTGAAGCATTATGATGATGGGCATGGTGCATTGTGATGACAGGGTTCATGGAGCATTGAGATGAAAAGGGGCATGGAGACTTGTGTTTACAGGGGTCTTGCAGCAGTGTGATGACAAGGGCAAGGAGCATTGGAATGTGAAGGGCATGGAACATTCTGATGACATGTGTCATGGAGTTTTGTGATTACAAGGGCATGGAGCATTGTGATTTAAGCGGCCTTCAGCATTGTGATGACAGGTGTCATGGAACCTTGTGATGATTAGGCCGTGTTACATTGTGATGCCAGGGGTCATGGTGCATTGTTATGACAGAGGTACTGGAGCATTGTGATGAGAAGGGTATGGAACATTGCTCTGAAATGTTTCTGGGATTATTGTGATGAGAGTGGGCATGGAGCATTGTGATGACAAGGGTACAGAACACTATGATACACGGGTCATGCAGGATTGTAATGACAAGGGCACGGAGCATTGTGATAAGAAGGGCATCGAGCATTTTGATGACAAGTGTCATGGAGCTTTGTGATGACAAGGGCATTGAGCAATATGATGGGAGGGTTAATTGAGCATTGTGATGACAATGACATGGAGCATTGTGATGCCATGGGTCATGGAGCTTTGTGATGACAAGTCATGGAGCATTTTGATTACAAGGGCACGGTGCATTGTGATGAGAAGTGCAGGGAGCATTCTGATTATCGGGTCATGCAGCAATTTGATGAAAAGTGTAATGGAACATTTTGATGGCAGGGGTTATAGAACATTGTGATGTCAGGGGTCTTGGAGCTTTGGGATGAAAAGGATCATGGAGCATTTTGATGACAGGGGTTATGGAACATTTTGATGTCAGTGGTCATGGAACATTGTGACGATAAGGGGATGTAGCAGTGTGATGAAAGGGTCATGGAACATTGAGATTACAGGGGTGAGAGAGTATTGTGATGACTAGTGATGGAACACTGTGATATCTCTGGTGAGAGAGCATTTTGATGAGAAGTGCATGGAGCACTGTTATTACAAGTTTTATGGAGCATGGCAATGACAATTTTGTGGACCGTTGTGATGAAATGCGCGTGGCACATTTTGAAGACAATGGTCATGGACCATTGTTCTCACAAAGAAATGGAGCATTGTGATGAAAAGGGTCACAGAGAATTGTGATGAAAACTTCATGGATCATTGTGGTTACAAAGGTCACAGAGCCTTGTGATGACACGGGCATGGACCATTGTGATGACAAACGTTATGAAGCATTGTGATGACTGGAGTTACGGAGCACTGTGATGACAGGAGTCATGGAGCATTGTGATGACATGTGTCATGGAGCATTGTGCTGACAAGTGCATGGAGCATTGTGATATCAAGGGTCAAAGAGCATTGTGATGAAAAGTTCATGGAGCATTGTGGTTAAAAAGGTCACAGAGACTGTTGATGACGAGGGCATGGACCATTGTGGTGACAAAGTTCATGAAGCATTGTGATGACTGGAGCCACGGAGCATTGTGATGACAGGGGTCATGGAGCATTGAGATGACAAGGGCATGGAGCACTGTGATGACCAGGTAGGTCATGAAGTATTGTGAAGACAGGTGTCAGGGAGCATTGTGATGACATATGTAATGGCCCATTCTGATGACAATGGCATGGAGCATTGTGATGCCAAGTGTCATGGAGGATTCTGATGACAAAGGTAATGGAGCACTGTGATGACAATGGCTTGGAGCATTGTGATGACAAGGGTCAGGGAGCATTGTGCTGACAAGTGCATGGAGAATTGTGATGACAAGTGTCATGGAGCATTCTGATGACTAGCTTGTGGAGTATTTTGATGACAATGGCATGGAGCATTGTGATGAAAACGGCATGGGGCATTGTGATGAAAAAGGCATGGAGCCTTTTCGTGACAGTGTTCAAGGAGCATTCTGACGACAAGTGTCAGGGAGCATTGTGATGACAAGTGTATTGAGAATTGTGATGACAATGGTCATGGAGCATTGTGATGAAAAGGGCATGGAGTATTGTGATGACAGGCATCATGGAGCGTTGTGATGACAAATGTTATGGAACATGGTGATCACAAGGGCTTGGAGAATTGTGATGACAGGGGTCATGGATCTTTTTGATTTCATGGAGCACGGAGCATTGTGATGACAAGGGCATGTAGCAATGTGATCCCAAGTTTCATGGAGGATTGTGATGACAAGCAAATAGAGCATTGTATTGACAAGGTCATGTAGCATTTTGCTGACAAAGGCATGGAGCATTGTGATGACAGCTGTCATGGAGCACTGTGATGACAAGTGTCAAGGAGCATTGTGAAAACAGTGGTCATGGAGCATAGGGATGAGAACGACATGGATCACTGTGATGACAAGGGTCATGGAACATTGGGCTGTAAATATTCATGGAGTATTGTGATGACCGGTGTCATGGAGCATTGTGATGACTAGGGAATGGAACATTGTGATGACAAGAGTCCCGAATCATTGTGTTGTCAGGTGTCATGGAGTGTTGTGATGACAGTGGTTATGGAGAATTGTGATGATATTGGCCATGGAGCATTGTGATGAGGAGACCTTGGGTAATTGTGATGTCGAGCATCATGGAGCACTGTAATGACAAGGGGCATGAAGCATTGTGATGACAGGTGTCAGTGAGCATTGTGATGACATGGGTCATGGAGCACTGTGATGACAAGTGCATGGAGCTTTGTGATGACATGTGCATGGAGCATTGTGATGACAAGTGCATGGAGCATTGCAATGTCATGTGGAAGGTGAATTTTGATGACAAGAGCATGTAACATTTTGATGAGTAATGTCATGTAGCATTGTGATGACAAGGACGTGGAGAATTGTGATGACAAGGGACATGGTGCATTTTGATAACCAGGTCATGGTGCATTGTGATGACAGGGGTCATGGAGCATTATTATGAGAACGGCCATGGTGCATTCTGACATAAGATATCACTTATGAAGAGAATGTAAACATGGCTACATATGAACTGATTTAGGGAAGAGAACAGAGTATCAGATTTAGAAAACAATCTAACACTTGCTTAAGGGGAAAAAGAGGTGTGGAGATGCACAAAACCTAAGATTGATATTAGTACAGGTACCGTTCCATAATCCAAAAACAGAAGAGACAAGCCCTACTCCTTCCTCAGTGAACGGAACTCACCAACCCTATTCCCCGCAGAGAAATATATCTGACTATTAAGAATTTTAAAACCTATGTATTGATATGTCTCCATAAGGGAACCAAGTGTGTCTAGAAAGACATAAACATGGCAGTGAGAATCAGCTCAAACCCACTATAAAAATGAATTTCAAAACAAAACATAAAAACAGTAAAATTCTTACACAATACCTTCAGGGGTTCTGATGAAACCTGTAATGACCGTATCTACAATGACAGCTGGATGTGGCATAAGGCTGGTCACTTGGGACTGAGAGGATTGGTGAGATTGGGTGAAAAAATGCAGACCGTTTAAAGCAATAATGCCTGCCACCCATTCCATGGTTCCCATCTCTCCAGGTAGAAGGGAATATCACTACAGTTATAACGTGTATGGGAACCTAGAGAATGGAAACCATCTGATGGTGAAAGGTTTCTAAAACTCTACTACTTTTTTCTCTCCTTGTGCTCCAGTTTGACATTCCAACTGCTTTACTATCAATCTCCCAACTTGGAAAGTCAGCCCCTATAACCTCCTGGTTCGCACAGTTGGCAAATTGTGCAGAGGATATAAGGGAAGAGAGAGAACCAATGAGAGAGTAGCTGTAGGCATTTGGACGGCCACATGACTCTCTAATTTCCCATCACTAAGAGGAATTAACCAAAGTCTCAGCCTGCCCCCCAGATCCAGTATAAGTCCAGAAGCAAAACTGTTGATTTGCGGTCAGATCATAAAAACGCGAGTTGAAAAATGGAGCTCAGGGCCACAGCAATTCACTAACCTGCAGAGTTATAAAGGACTACTCTCTTCGAAAAATCTGTTGAGGGAAAGCCACGAGGCGGAAGGGAAAATGAGGCAGAATGGCATGAAACAGATTTCAAGAGGTACATTGGAATCGCCTTTAAACACAGGAAAAGCATTACAACTTCGAAAATTATGGAAATGGCCATAAAGGGCATATGGATTTTCACGTGAATATATTCAGGAGAAAACGCATACGCCCATTTTGGACAAGCAAGCAAGCGGGCAATGCAAATCTGCACTACAAAGAAGTATCACTTCCCACCGGTCAAAAGGGACATCCACAAAATGGGTAAAAACCAGAAAGGCAAGACAGGCCCTGCAGAACAGGGAGCCTTGTTATGCTGATGGGCGGGATGTAAATTGCCAACTGCCTCTCTGGAGGAGTGCATTTTGTTCCCTAAAACAAGTAAAAAACAGAGCTACAGAGCCAAGGGCACTTCCAGTCTAGGGAATATACCTTGGGAAAACTGAAAATAAATAAGACAGATCCACCCCAACATTCAGGGCTGCACTGCTTACAAAAACCTCAACTTGTGTACACCTTAAATATCCCAGGAAAGACAAAAATGGTTCAAGAAATTGTGGTACTTACGTATGATGGAATATCGCTCAGCCATGAAATCAATGTCATAAGGCCAGTAGCAGCAAAATGAGTGGATTCAGGTACGATGATTCTAAGTGAAATAAGTCACACAGAAAAAGAAACTTATCATAAGATATCACTTATGAAGATCCTGTAAACATGGCTACATATGAACTGATTTAGGAAAGCGAAGAGAGACTCACATTTACAAAAAAGGCTTATGCCTGCTTAAGGGGGAAGGAGAGGTGGGGTGATGCATAAAATCAGATTTTGATATTAGCACAGGTACCGTTCCAAAAACCAAACACGAAATAGACAAGACCTACACATTCCTCAGTGAAAGGGACTCAAAATCCCAAATTTCCCGCAGAGGAATATATCCGACTAGTAAGAAACTTAAAACCTATGTACAGATATGTCTCCATAAGGGAATCAAGTGTGTCTAGACTGGCATAAAGATGGCAGCGAGAATCAGCTCAAACCCACTATAAAAAGGAATTTCAAAAACAAAACAAAAAAACAGGGAAATTTCTTACAATTCCTTCAGGGTCTCTGATGAAACATGGAATGACCCTATCTACAATGACAGCTGGATGTGGCATAAGGCTGGACACTTGGGACTGAGAGGATTGGTGAGATTGGGTGAGCAAATGCAAACCCTTTAAAGCAATAATGAGTGGCACCCATTCCATGGGTCCCAACTCTCCAGGTTGAAGGGAATATTAGTACAGCTATAACATGTAAGGGAAACCTAGAGAATGGACACACTGTGAATACGAAAGGTCTCTAAAACTCAAATAATAGTCCCTCTCCTGGTGCTCCGGTTTGACTTTCCATTTGCTTTACTATCAATCTCCCAACTTGGAGAGACAGCCCCTTTAACCTCCTGGTTCTCACAAGTTGCCAATTTGGCAGAGGATGAAAGGGAAGAGGGAGAACCAATAAGAGAGTAGCTGTTAGGTATTTGGAGGGGCACATGTGACACTAATTTCGCGGCAGGAAGAAGAAGTAACCAAAGTCTCAGCCACCCGCCGGGAAGCAGTATAGGACCTGAACCAATATTTTGGACTTGCATTCAGCTCACAAATAACGAGTTGAAAAATGGAGCTCAGGGGCACAGCAATTCACAAACTGGCAGAGGAGTAAAGGACTATCGTGCAAAAATCTGTTGAGGGAAGGCAACGAGGCGGATTTGAAAGCGAGGCAGAATAGGCGGAAACGGATTTCAAGAGGTACGTTGGAAGTGCCTTTAAAGCACAGGAATAGGGGCACAACTTTTACAATGATACACTTGGCCAAAAAGGGCGTATGAGTTTTCTCCTGAATATATTCAGGAGAAAACACATAGAACCTTTTTGGCCAGGCAATCAAACGGGCAATGTGAAACTGCACTACAAGGAATCATCACTTCCCATCAGTCAAAAGGGACATCCGCAAATTGTGTAAAAAACAGAAAGGCAAGACAGGCGCTGGAAAACTGGGAGACTTTTTATGATGATGTTCGGGACGTAAGTTGCCAACTGCCTCTCTGGAGGAGTGCATTGTGTTCCCTAAAAAAATAAACAACAGAGCTACAGAGCCAAGGGCACTTTCGGGCTAAGGAATATACCTAGGGAAAATTGAAAATCAATAAGCCAGAGCCACCCCAAAATTTAGGTTTGCACTGCTTAAAAGAGCCTCAACTTGTGTCCACCTTAAAAATCCCAGGAAAGACAAAAAGGGTTTAAGAAATTGTGGAACTTACGTACGATGGAATATCCCTCAGCCATGAAATCAATGTCATAAGACCAGTAGCAGCAAAATGAGTGGATTCAGGTACGATGATTCTAAGTGAAATAAGTCACACAGAAAAAGAAACTTATCATAAGATATCACTTATGAAGATCCTGTAAACATGGCTACACATGAACTGAGTTAGGAAAGAGAACAGAGTCTCACATTTAGAAAACACTCTTATGCCTGCTTAAGGGGGAAGGAGAGGTGGGGTGATGCATAAAACAAGAGTTTGATATAAGCAAAGGTACCGTTCAAAAAACCAACTATGGAATAGACAAGACCTACACCTTCCTCAGTGAAAGGGACTCAAAACACCATATTTCCCACAGAGGAATATATGTGACTAGTAAGAATCTTAAAACCTATGTATTGATATGTTTCTTTAAGGAATCAAGTGTGTCTAGACTGGCATAAACATGGCAGCGAGAATCAGCTCAAACCAACTATAAAAAGGAATTTCAAAAATAAAAAAAAGGGAAATTATTTACAATTCCTTCAGGGTCTCTGATGAAACCTGGAATGACCCTATCTACAATGACAGCTGGATGTGGCATAAGGCTGAACACATGGGACTGAGAGGATGGTGAGATTGGGTGAGCAAATGCAGACCCTTTAAAGCAATAATGCATGGCACACATTCCATGGGTCCCAACTCTGCAGGTTGAAGGGAATATTACTACAGCTATAACATGTACGGGAAACCTAGAGAATGGACACCATGTGAATACGAAAGGTCCCTAAAACTCAACAAATAGTCCCTTTCCTGGTGCTCCTGTATGACTTTCCAACTGCTTTACTATCAATCTCCCAACCTGGACAGACAGCACCTTTAAACTCCTGTTTCGCACAGGTTGCCAATTTGGCAAAGAATGCAAGGGAAGAGGGAGAAACAATGAGAGAGTAGCTGTTAGGCATTTGGACGGGCACACGTCCCTCTTATTTCCCGGGACGAAGAAAAATTAACCAAAGTCTCAGCCACCCACCCAAAACCAGTATAGGTCCTGAACAAAAATATTGGACTTGCGTTCAGCTCACAAAAAACGAGTTAAAAAATGGAGCTCAGGGGCACAGCAATTCACAAACTGGCAGAGTAATAAAGGTCAACTATCGTTCAAAAATCTGTTGAGGGAAGCCAACGAGGCGGACGTGAAAGCGAGGCAGAATAGCAGGAAATAGATTTCAAGAGGTACATTGGAATCCCCTTTAAAGCACAGGAAGAGGGGCACAACTACGACAATGATGAAGTTGGCCAAAAAAGGCATATGCGTTTTGTCCTGAATATATTCTGGAGAAAATGCATACGGCACTTTTGGCCAAGCAAGCAAGTGGGCAATGCAAGTCTGCACTACAAACATGTATCACTTCCCATCGGTCAAAAGGGACATCCACAAAATGGGTAAAAACCAGAAAGGCAAGACAGGCCCTGGAGAACAGGGAGCCCTGTTATGCTGATGGCCGGAATGTAAATTGCCAACTGCCTCTCTGGAGGTTTGCATGGTGTTCCCTAAAACAAGTAAACAACAGAGCTACAGAGCCAAGGACACTTCCAGTCTAGGGAATATACCTTGGGAAAACTGAAAATCAATATGACAGAGCCACCCCAAAATTGAGGGCTGCACTGCTTACAAGAACCTCAACTTGGGTACACTTTAAATATTCCAGGAAATATAAAAATGGTTCAAAAAATTGTGGTACTTACGTACGATGGAATATCCATCAGCCATGAAATCAATGTCATAAGACCAGTAGCAGCAAAATGAGTGGATTCAGGTACGATGATTCTAAATGAAATAAGTAACACAGAAAAAGAAACTTATCATAAGATATCACTTATGAAGATCCTGTAAACATGGCTACACATGAACACAGTTAGGAAAGAGAACAGAGTCTCACATTTAGAAAACAGTCTTATGCCTGCTTAAGGGGGAAGGAGAGGAGGGGTGATGCATAAAACCAGAGTTTGATATAAGCACATGTACCATTCCAAAAACCAGCTATGGAATAGACAAGACCTACACCTTATCAGAGAAAGGGACTCAAAACCCCATATTTCCCACAGAGGAATATATCTGACAAGTAAGAATCTTAAAACCTATGTATTGATATGTCTCCATAAGGAAATCAAGTGTTTCTAGACTGACATAAACATGGCAGCGAGAATCAGCTCAAACCCACTATAAAAAGGTATTTCAAAACAAAACATAAAAACAGGGAAATTCTTTCCAATTCCTTCAGGTTCTCTGATGAAACCTGGAATGACCCTATCTACAACGACAGCTGGATGTTGCATAAGGTTGGACACATGGGACTGAGAGGATTGGTGAGATTGGGTGAGCAAATGCAGACCCTTTAAAGCAATAATGCATGGCACCCATTCCATTTGTCCCAACTCTCCAGGTTGAAGGGTATATTACTATAGTTATAACATGTAAGGGAAACCTAAGAATGGACACACTGTGAATACGAAATTTTCTAAATCTCAACGAATATTCCCTCTCCTTGTGCGCCAGTTTGACTTTCCAACTGCTTTACTATCAATCTCCCAACTTGGAGAGAGAGCACCTTTAACCTCCAGGTTCGCACAGGTTGCCAATTTGGCAAATGATGAAAGGGAAGTGGGAGAACCAATGAAGGAGTAGCTGTTAGGCATTTGGACGGGCACATGTCACTCTTATTTCCCGGGAGGAAGAATAATTAACCAAAGACTCAGCCACCCACCGAAAACCAGTATAGTTTCTGAACCAAAATATTGGACTTGTGTTCAGCTCACAAAAAATGAGATAAAAATGGAGCTCAGGGGCATAGCAATTCACAAACTGGCAGAGTAATAAAGGGCAACTATCGTCCAAAAATCTGTTGAGGGAAGGCAACGAGGCCGACTTGAAAGCGAGGCAGAAGAGCAGGAAACAGATTTCAAGAGGTACGTTGGAATTGCCTTTAAAGCACAGGAAGAGGGTCACAACTTCGACAATGATGCACTTGGCCAAAAAGTGCGTTTGCGTTTCCTCCTAAATATATTCAGGAGAAAATGCATACGCCTTTTTGGCCAAGCAAGCAAGCGGGCAATGCAAATCTACACTACAAAGAAGTATCACTTCCCACTGTTCAAAAGGGACATCCACCAAATGGGTAAAAACCAGAAAGGCAAGACAGGCCCTGGAAAACTGGGAGCCTTGTTATGCTGATGGGTGGCATGTAAATTGCCAACTGCCTCTCTGGAGGAGTGCATTTTGTTCCCTGAAACAAGTAAACAACAGAGCAACAGAGCCAAGGGCACTTCCAGTCTAGGGAATATACCTTGGGAAAATTGAAAATCAATAAGACAGAACCACCCCAAAATTTAGGGCTGCACTGCTTACAAGAACCTCATCTTGGGTACACCTTAAATATCCCAGGAAAGATAAAAATGGTTCAAAAAATTGTGGTACTTACGTATGATGGGATATCCCTCAGCCATGAAATCAATGTCATAGGACCAGTAGCAGCAAAATGAGTGGATTCAGGTACGATGATTCTAAGTGAAATAAGTCACACAGAAAAAGAAACTTATTATAAGATATCACTTATGAAGATCCTGTAAACATGGCTACACATGAACAGATTTAGGAAAGAGAACAGAGTCTCACATTTAGAAAACACTCTTATGGCTGCTTAAGGGGAAAGGAGAGGTGGGGTGATGCATAAAACCAGAGTTTGATATAAGCACAGGTACCGTTCCAAAAACCAAATATGGAATAGACAAGACCTACAGGTTCCTCAGTGAAAGGGACTGAAAACGCCATATTTCCCACAGAGGAATATATCCGACTATTAAGAATCTTAAAACCTATGTATTGATATGTCTCCGTAAGGGAATCAAGTGTTTCTAGACTGGCATAAACAGGGCAGCGAGAATCAGCTCAAACCCACTATAAAAAGTAATTTCAAAACAAAACATAAAAACAGGGAAATTCTTTACATTTCCTTTAGGGTCTCTGATGAAACCTGGAATGACCTTATCTACAACGACAGCTGGATGTTGCATAAGGTTGGACAGATGGGACTGAGAGGACTGGTGAGATTGGGTGAGCAAATTCAAACCCTTTAAAGCAATAATGCATGGCACCCATTCCATGTGTCGCAACTCTCCAGATTGAAGGGTATATTACTACATTATTAGCATGTACGGGAAACCTAGAGAATTGACACACTGTGAATACGAAAGGTTTCTAAAACTAAACGAATAATCCCTCTCCTGGTGCTCCGGTTTGACTTTCCAACTTCTTCAATATCAATCTCCCAACTTGCAGAGACAGCCCCTTTAACCTTCTGGTTCGCACAGGTTGCCAATTTGGCAGAGGATGAAAGCGAAGAGGGAGAACAAATGAGAGAGTAGCTGTTAGGCATTTGGACGGGCACATGTCACTCTTATTTCATGGGATGAAGAAGAATTAACCAAAGTCTCAGCCACCCACCGGGAACCAGTATAGGTCCTGAACGAAAATATTGGACTTGGGTTCAGCTCACAAAAAACGAGTTAAAAAATGGAGCTCAGGGGCTTAGCAATTCACAAACTGGTAGGGTAATAAAGGACAACTATCGTCAAAAAATCTGTTAAGGGAAGGCAACAAGGCGGATTTGAAAGCGAGGCAGAATAGAAGAAAAGAGATTTCCACAGATATGTTGGAATTGCCTTTAAAGCACAGGAAGAGGGGCACAAATTCGACAAAGATGCACTTGGCCAAAAAGGTCGTATGCGTTTTCTCCTGAATATATTCTGGAGAAAACGCATATGCCCTTTTTGGCCAAGCAAGTAAGTGGGCAATGCAGATCTGCACTACAAAGAAGTATCACTTCCCACCGGTCAAAAGGGACATCCACAAAATGGGTAAAAACCAGAAATGCAAGACAGGCCCTGGAGAAAAAGGAGCCTTGTTATGCTGATGGGCGGGATGTAAATTGCCAACTGCCTCTCTGGAGGAGTGCATTGTGTTCCTGAAAGACGTAAACAACAGAGCTACTGAGCCAAGGGCACTTCCAGTCTAGGGAATATACCTTGGGAAAACTGAAAATCAATAAGACAGAGACACCCCAACATTTAGGGCTGCACTGCTTACAAGAACCTCAACTTGGGTACACCTTAAATATCCCATGAAATATAAAAATGGTTCAAAAAATTGTGGTACTTACGTACGATGGAATATCCCTCAGCCATGAAATCAATATCATAAGAACAGTAGCAGCAAAATGAGTGGATTCAGGTACGATGATTCTAAGTGAAATACGTCACACAGATAAAGAAACTTATCATAAGATATCACTTATGAAGATCCTGTAAACATGGCTACACATGAACTGAGTGAGGAAAGAGAACAGAGTCTCACATTTAGAAAACCCTCTTATGCCTGCTTAAGGGGGAAGGAGAGGTGGGGTGATGCATAAAACCAGAGTTTGATATTAGCACAGGTACCATTCCAGTCTAGGGAATATACCTTGGGAAAACTGAAAATAAATAAGACAGATCCACCCCAACATTCAGGGCTGCACTGCTTACAAAAACCTCAACTTGTGTACACCTTAAATATCCCAGGAAAGACAAAAATGGTTCAAGAAATTGTGGTACTTACGTATGATGGAATATCGCTCAGCCATGAAATCAATGTCATAAGGCCAGTAGCAGCAAAATGAGTGGATTCAGGTACGATGATTCTAAGTGAAATAAGTCACACAGAAAAAGAAACTTATCATAAGATATCACTTATGAAGATCCTGTAAACATGGCTACATATGAACTGATTTAGGAAAGCGAAGAGAGACTCACATTTACAAAAAAGGCTTATGCCTGCTTAAGGGGGAAGGAGAGGTGGGGTGATGCATAAAATCAGATTTTGATATTAGCACAGGTACCGTTCCAAAAACCAAACACGAAATAGACAAGACCTACACATTCCTCAGTGAAAGGGACTCAAAATCCCAAATTTCCCGCAGAGGAATATATCCGACTAGTAAGAAACTTAAAACCTATGTACAGATATGTCTCCATAAGGGAATCAAGTGTGTCTAGACTGGCATAAAGATGGCAGCGAGAATCAGCTCAAACCCACTATAAAAAGGAATTTCAAAAACAAAACAAAAAAACAGGGAAATTTCTTACAATTCCTTCAGGGTCTCTGATGAAACATGGAATGACCCTATCTACAATGACAGCTGGATGTGGCATAAGGCTGGACACTTGGGACTGAGAGGATTGGTGAGATTGGGTGAGCAAATGCAAACCCTTTAAAGCAATAATGAGTGGCACCCATTCCATGGGTCCCAACTCTCCAGGTTGAAGGGAATATTAGTACAGCTATAACATGTAAGGGAAACCTAGAGAATGGACACACTGTGAATACGAAAGGTCTCTAAAACTCAAATAATAGTCCCTCTCCTGGTGCTCCGGTTTGACTTTCCATTTGCTTTACTATCAATCTCCCAACTTGGAGAGACAGCCCCTTTAACCTCCTGGTTCTCACAAGTTGCCAATTTGGCAGAGGATGAAAGGGAAGAGGGAGAACCAATAAGAGAGTAGCTGTTAGGTATTTGGAGGGGCACATGTGACACTAATTTCGCGGCAGGAAGAAGAAGTAACCAAAGTCTCAGCCACCCGCCGGGAAGCAGTATAGGACCTGAACCAATATTTTGGACTTGCATTCAGCTCACAAATAACGAGTTGAAAAATGGAGCTCAGGGGCACAGCAATTCACAAACTGGCAGAGGAGTAAAGGACTATCGTGCAAAAATCTGTTGAGGGAAGGCAACGAGGCGGATTTGAAAGCGAGGCAGAATAGGCGGAAACGGATTTCAAGAGGTACGTTGGAAGTGCCTTTAAAGCACAGGAATAGGGGCACAACTTTTACAATGATACACTTGGCCAAAAAGGGCGTATGAGTTTTCTCCTGAATATATTCAGGAGAAAACACATAGAACCTTTTTGGCCAGGCAATCAAACGGGCAATGTGAAACTGCACTACAAGGAATCATCACTTCCCATCAGTCAAAAGGGACATCCGCAAATTGTGTAAAAAACAGAAAGGCAAGACAGGCGCTGGAAAACTGGGAGACTTTTTATGATGATGTTCGGGACGTAAGTTGCCAACTGCCTCTCTGGAGGAGTGCATTGTGTTCCCTAAAAAAATAAACAACAGAGCTACAGAGCCAAGGGCACTTTCGGGCTAAGGAATATACCTAGGGAAAATTGAAAATCAATAAGCCAGAGCCACCCCAAAATTTAGGTTTGCACTGCTTAAAAGAGCCTCAACTTGTGTCCACCTTAAAAATCCCAGGAAAGACAAAAAGGGTTTAAGAAATTGTGGAACTTACGTACGATGGAATATCCCTCAGCCATGAAATCAATGTCATAAGACCAGTAGCAGCAAAATGAGTGGATTCAGGTACGATGATTCTAAGTGAAATAAGTCACACAGAAAAAGAAACTTATCATAAGATATCACTTATGAAGATCCTGTAAACATGGCTACACATGAACTGAGTTAGGAAAGAGAACAGAGTCTCACATTTAGAAAACACTCTTATGCCTGCTTAAGGGGGAAGGAGAGGTGGGGTGATGCATAAAACAAGAGTTTGATATAAGCAAAGGTACCGTTCAAAAAACCAACTATGGAATAGACAAGACCTACACCTTCCTCAGTGAAAGGGACTCAAAACACCATATTTCCCACAGAGGAATATATGTGACTAGTAAGAATCTTAAAACCTATGTATTGATATGTTTCTTTAAGGAATCAAGTGTGTCTAGACTGGCATAAACATGGCAGCGAGAATCAGCTCAAACCAACTATAAAAAGGAATTTCAAAAATAAAAAAAAGGGAAATTATTTACAATTCCTTCAGGGTCTCTGATGAAACCTGGAATGACCCTATCTACAATGACAGCTGGATGTGGCATAAGGCTGAACACATGGGACTGAGAGGATGGTGAGATTGGGTGAGCAAATGCAGACCCTTTAAAGCAATAATGCATGGCACACATTCCATGGGTCCCAACTCTGCAGGTTGAAGGGAATATTACTACAGCTATAACATGTACGGGAAACCTAGAGAATGGACACCATGTGAATACGAAAGGTCCCTAAAACTCAACAAATAGTCCCTTTCCTGGTGCTCCGGTATGACTTTCCAACTGCTTTACTATCAATCTCCCAACCTGGACAGACAGCACCTTTAAACTCCTGTTTCGCACAGGTTGCCAATTTGGCAAAGAATGCAAGGGAAGAGGGAGAAACAATGAGAGAGTAGCTGTTAGGCATTTGGACGGGCACACGTCCCTCTTATTTCCCGGGACGAAGAAAAATTAACCAAAGTCTCAGCCACCCACCCAAAACCAGTATAGGTCCTGAACAAAAATATTGGACTTGCGTTCAGCTCACAAAAAACGAGTTAAAAAATGGAGCTCAGGGGCACAGCAATTCACAAACTGGCAGTGTAATAAAGGTCAACTATCGTTCAAAAATCTGTTGAGGGAAGCCAACGAGGCGGACGTGAAAGCGAGGCAGAATAGCAGGAAATAGATTTCAAGAGGTACATTGGAATCCCCTTTAAAGCACAGGAAGAGGGGCACAACTACGACAATGATGAAGTTGGCCAAAAAAGGCATATGCGTTTTGTCCTGAATATATTCTGGAGAAAATGCATACGGCACTTTTGGCCAAGCAAGCAAGTGGGCAATGCAAGTCTGCACTACAAACATGTATCACTTCCCATCGGTCAAAAGGGACATCCACAAAATGGGTAAAAACCAGAAAGGCAAGACAGGCCCTGGAGAACAGGGAGCCCTGTTATGCTGATGGCCGGAATGTAAATTGCCAACTGCCTCTCTGGAGGTTTGCATGGTGTTCCCTAAAACAAGTAAACAACAGAGCTACAGAGCCAAGGACACTTCCAGTCTAGGGAATATACCTTGGGAAAACTGAAAATCAATATGACAGAGCCACCCCAAAATTGAGGGCTGCACTGCTTACAAGAACCTCAACTTGGGTACACTTTAAATATTCCAGGAAATATAAAAATGGTTCAAAAAATTGTGGTACTTACGTACGATGGAATATCCATCAGCCATGAAATCAATGTCATAAGACCAGTAGCAGCAAAATGAGTGGATTCAGGTACGATGATTCTAAATGAAATAAGTAACACAGAAAAAGAAACTTATCATAAGATATCACTTATGAAGATCCTGTAAACATGGCTACACATGAACACAGTTAGGAAAGAGAACAGAGTCTCACATTTAGAAAACAGTCTTATGCCTGCTTAAGGGGGAAGGAGAGGAGGGGTGATGCATAAAACCAGAGTTTGATATAAGCACATGTACCATTCCAAAAACCAGCTATGGAATAGACAAGACCTACACCTTATCAGAGAAAGGGACTCAAAACCCCATATTTCCCACAGAGGAATATATCTGACAAGTAAGAATCTTAAAACCTATGTATTGATATGTCTCCATAAGGAAATCAAGTGTTTCTAGACTGACATAAACATGGCAGCGAGAATCAGCTCAAACCCACTATAAAAAGGTATTTCAAAACAAAACATAAAAACAGGGAAATTCTTTCCAATTCCTTCAGGTTCTCTGATGAAACCTGGAATGACCCTATCTACAACGACAGCTGGATGTTGCATAAGGTTGGACACATGGGACTGAGAGGATTGGTGAGATTGGGTGAGCAAATGCAGACCCTTTAAAGCAATAATGCATGGCACCCATTCCATTTGTCCCAACTCTCCAGGTTGAAGGGTATATTACTATAGTTATAACATGTAAGGGAAACCTAAGAATGGACACACTGTGAATACGAAATTTTCTAAATCTCAACGAATATTCCCTCTCCTTGTGCGCCAGTTTGACTTTCCAACTGCTTTACTATCAATCTCCCAACTTGGAGAGAGAGCACCTTTAACCTCCAGGTTCGCACAGGTTGCCAATTTGGCAAATGATGAAAGGGAAGTGGGAGAACCAATGAAGGAGTAGCTGTTAGGCATTTGGACGGGCACATGTCACTCTTATTTCCCGGGAGGAAGAATAATTAACCAAAGACTCAGCCACCCACCGAAAACCAGTATAGTTTCTGAACCAAAATATTGGACTTGTGTTCAGCTCACAAAAAATGAGATAAAAATGGAGCTCAGGGGCATAGCAATTCACAAACTGGCAGAGTAATAAAGGGCAACTATCGTCCAAAAATCTGTTGAGGGAAGGCAACGAGGCCGACTTGAAAGCGAGGCAGAAGAGCAGGAAACAGATTTCAAGAGGTACGTTGGAATTGCCTTTAAAGCACAGGAAGAGGGTCACAACTTCGACAATGATGCACTTGGCCAAAAAGTGCGTTTGCGTTTCCTCCTAAATATATTCAGGAGAAAATGCATACGCCTTTTTGGCCAAGCAAGCAAGCGGGCAATGCAAATCTACACTACAAAGAAGTATCACTTCCCACTGTTCAAAAGGGACATCCACCAAATGGGTAAAAACCAGAAAGGCAAGACAGGCCCTGGAAAACTGGGAGCCTTGTTATGCTGATGGGTGGCATGTAAATTGCCAACTGCCTCTCTGGAGGAGTGCATTTTGTTCCCTGAAACAAGTAAACAACAGAGCAACAGAGCCAAGGGCACTTCCAGTCTAGGGAATATACCTTGGGAAAATTGAAAATCAATAAGACAGAACCACCCCAAAATTTAGGGCTGCACTGCTTACAAGAACCTCATCTTGGGTACACCTTAAATATCCCAGGAAAGATAAAAATGGTTCAAAAAATTGTGGTACTTACGTATGATGGGATATCCCTCAGCCATGAAATCAATGTCATAGGACCAGTAGCAGCAAAATGAGTGGATTCAGGTACGATGATTCTAAGTGAAATAAGTCACACAGAAAAAGAAACTTATTATAAGATATCACTTATGAAGATCCTGTAAACATGGCTACACATGAACAGATTTAGGAAAGAGAACAGAGTCTCACATTTAGAAAACACTCTTATGGCTGCTTAAGGGGAAAGGAGAGGTGGGGTGATGCATAAAACCAGAGTTTGATATAAGCACAGGTACCGTTCCAAAAACCAAATATGGAATAGACAAGACCTACAGGTTCCTCAGTGAAAGGGACTGAAAACGCCATATTTCCCACAGAGGAATATATCCGACTATTAAGAATCTTAAAACCTATGTATTGATATGTCTCCGTAAGGGAATCAAGTGTTTCTAGACTGGCATAAACAGGGCAGCGAGAATCAGCTCAAACCCACTATAAAAAGTAATTTCAAAACAAAACATAAAAACAGGGAAATTCTTTACATTTCCTTTAGGGTCTCTGATGAAACCTGGAATGACCTTATCTACAACGACAGCTGGATGTTGCATAAGGTTGGACAGATGGGACTGAGAGGACTGGTGAGATTGGGTGAGCAAATTCAAACCCTTTAAAGCAATAATGCATGGCACCCATTCCATGTGTCGCAACTCTCCAGATTGAAGGGTATATTACTACATTATTAGCATGTACGGGAAACCTAGAGAATTGACACACTGTGAATACGAAAGGTTTCTAAAACTAAACGAATAATCCCTCTCCTGGTGCTCCGGTTTGACTTTCCAACTTCTTCAATATCAATCTCCCAACTTGCAGAGACAGCCCCTTTAACCTTCTGGTTCGCACAGGTTGCCAATTTGGCAGAGGATGAAAGCGAAGAGGGAGAACAAATGAGAGAGTAGCTGTTAGGCATTTGGACGGGCACATGTCACTCTTATTTCATGAGATGAAGAAGAATTAACCAAAGTCTCAGCCACCCACCGGGAACCAGTATAGGTCCTGAACGAAAATATTGGACTTGGGTTCAGCTCACAAAAAACGAGTTAAAAAATGGAGCTCAGGGGCTTAGCAATTCACAAACTGGTAGGGTAATAAAGGACAACTATCGTCAAAAAATCTGTTAAGGGAAGGCAACAAGGCGGATTTGAAAGCGAGGCAGAATAGAAGAAAAGAGATTTCCACAGATATGTTGGAATTGCCTTTAAAGCACAGGAAGAGGGGCACAAATTCGACAAAGATGCACTTGGCCAAAAAGGTCGTATGCGTTTTCTCCTGAATATATTCTGGAGAAAACGCATATGCCCTTTTTGGCCAAGCAAGTAAGTGGGCAATGCAGATCTGCACTACAAAGAAGTATCACTTCCCACCGGTCAAAAGGGACATCCACAAAATGGGTAAAAACCAGAAATGCAAGACAGGCCCTGGAGAAAAAGGAGCCTTGTTATGCTGATGGGCGGGATGTAAATTGCCAACTGCGTATCTGGAGGAGTGCATTGTGTTCCTGAAAGACGTAAACAACAGAGCTACTGAGCCAAGGGCACTTCCAGTCTAGGGAATATACCTTGGGAAAACTGAAAATCAATAAGACAGAGACACCCCAACATTTAGGGCTGCACTGCTTACAAGAACCTCAACTTGGGTACACCTTAAATATCCCATGAAATATAAAAATGGTTCAAAAAATTGTGGTACTTACGTACGATGGAATATCCCTCAGCCATGAAATCAATATCATAAGAACAGTAGCAGCAAAATGAGTGGATTCAGGTACGATGATTCTAAGTGAAATACGTCACACAGATAAAGAAACTTATCATAAGATATCACTTATGAAGATCCTGTAAACATGGCTACACATGAACTGAGTGAGGAAAGAGAACAGAGTCTCACATTTAGGAAACCCTCTTATGCCTGCTTAAGGGGGAAGGAGAGGTGGGGTGATGCATAAAACCAGAGTTTGATATTAGCACAGGTACCATTCCATAAACCAAATACAGAATAGACAAGACCTACACCTTCCTCAGTGAACGGGACTCAAAACCCCTATTCCCCACAGAGGAATATATCTGATTACTAAGAATCTTAAAACCTATGTATTGATATGCCTCTGTAAGGGAATCAAGTGTGTCTAGACCGTCATAAACACGTCAGGGAAAATCAGCTCAACCCCATTATAAAAATGAATTTCAAAAACAAAACAAAAAAACAGCGAAATTCTTACACAATTCCTTCAGGGGTTCTGATGAAACCTAGAATGACCCTATCTGCAAAGACAGCTGGATGAGACATAAGGCTGGACACTTGGGACTGAGAGGATTGGTGAGATTGGGAGAGAAAATGCAGACCCTTTAAAGTAGTAATGCATGCCACCATTCCATGGGTCCCAAATTTCCAGGTAGAAGGGAATATCACTACAGTTATAACATGTATGGGAAACCTAGAGAATGGACACCCTGTGATGGCGAAAAGTTTCTGAAAGTCTCCTACTTTTTCCTCTCCTTGTGCTACAGTTTGGCATTCCAACTACTTTACTATCAATCTCCCAACTTAGGAGAGTCATCCCCTATAACCTCCTGGTTCGCACAGTTTGCTAATTGTGCAGAGGATGAAAGGGAAGAGGGAGAACCAATCAGAGAGTAGATGTAGGCATTTGGACGGACAAATGTCACTCTAAATTCCCGTCAGGAAGAAGAATTAACCAAAGCCTCAGCCACCCACAGGGAACCAGTATAGCCACCCCTGGAACCAGTATAGTTCCTGAAGCAAAATTGTGGATTTGCGGTCAGTTCCCAAAAATGGGATTTGAAAATTGGAGCTCAGGGGCAAAGCAAATCAAAAACCTGCAGAGTTATAAAGGACTACTCTCTTCCAAAATTCTGTTGAGGGAAGGCAACAAAGCGGACTTGAAAATGAGTTGGAATTGCACAAAACATATTTCAAGAGGTAAATTGGAATCGACTTTAAAGCACAGGAAAGGCATCACAACTTCGAGAAAGATGCACTTGGCCAAAACCAGCGTATGACTTTTCTCCTGAATATATTCAAGAGAAAAGGCATAGGCCCTTTTTGGCCAATCAAGGAAGCGTGCAATGCAAATCCACACTACAAAGAGTTTTCACTTCCCACCGGTCCAAAAGGACATCCAAAAATCTGTAAAAACCAGAAAGGCAAGATAGAGATGACAAGGGCATAAAGCAATATGATCCCAAGGGTCATGGAGGATTGTGATGACAAGTGTATGGAGCATTGTGATGACAAGATTATGTATCATTTTGCTGTCAAAGGCATTGTGATGACAAGGTTCATGGAGCACTGTGATGACAAGCGTCATGGAGAATTGTGATTACAGGGTTCATGGAGCATTGGGATGACAAGGGCATGGAGCATTTTGATGACAAGATTCCCGGATCATTGTGTTGTCAGGGTTCATGGAGCGTTGTGATGACAGTGGTCATGGCGCATTTTGATGACAGAGGTCATGGAGCATTGTGATGAGAACGTCATGGTGCATTGGGCTGAAAATGTTCATGGAGTATTGTGATGACAGCGGTCAAGGAGCATTGTGATGACAAGGTACTGGAGCATTGTGATGAGAAGACCATGGAGCCATGTGATGACAAGTCTCATGGAGCATTCTGATGAAAAGGGTCATGGAGCATTGTGATTACAGGGGTCTTGGAGCATTGTGATGACAAGGGCATGGAACATTGGGATGAGAATGTCATAGAGCGTTCTGATGACATGCATCATGGAGCTCTGTGCTGACAAAGGCATGGAGCAATGTGATGACAATGGTCACCGAGCATTGTGATGAAAATTTCATGGAGCATTTTGGTGACAAAGGTCACAGAGCCTTGTGATGACGAGGGCATGGACAATTGTGATGACAAAGGTCATGAAGCATTGTGATGACTGGAGTCACGGAGCATTGTGATGACAGGGGTGATAGAGCTTTGTGATGAAAAGGCAATGAGCATTGTGATGACAGGGGACATGGAGCATTGTGATGACCAGGGCATGGAGCATTGTGATGGCAAGACCGTGGAGCTTTTTGATGAGAAGACCATGGATAATTGTGATGACGAGCGTCATGGAGCACTGTAATGAAAAGGGGAATGGAGCATTGTGATGAGAGTGGCCATGGAGCATTGTGATGACAAGGGTCATGGAGCATTTTGATGACAAGGGCGTGGAGCATTGTGATGAGAAGACCATGGATAATTGTGATGACGAGCGTCATGGAGCACAGTAATGACAAGGGGTATGGAGCATTGTGATGACAGTGGCCATGGAGCATTGTGATGACAAGTGTCATGGAGCATTCTGATGACAAGCTTGTGGAGTATTGTGACGACAAAGGCATGGAACATTGTGATGAAAAGGGCATGGAGCATTGTGATAAAAAAGGCATGAAGCCATTTCATGACAGGTTTCATGGAGCATTCTGACGACAAGTGTCAGGGAACATTGTGATGACAAGTGTATTGAGAATGGTGATGAAAAAGATCATGGAGCATTTTGACGAAAAGGACATGGAGTATTGTGATGGCAGCGGTCAAGGAGCATTGTGATGACAAGGTACTGGAGCATTGTGATGAGAAGACCATGGAGCCATGTGATGACAAGTCTCATGGAGCATTCTGATGAAAAGGGTCATGGAGCATTGTGATTACAGGGGTCTTGGATCATTGTGATGACAAGGGCATGGAACATTGGGATGAGAATGTCATAGAGCATTCTGATGACATGCATCATGGAGCTTTGTGCTGACAAAGGCATGGAGCAATGTGATGACAAGGGTCACCGAGCATTGTGATGAAAATTTCATGGAGCATTTTGGTGACAAAGGTCACAGAGCCTTGTGATGACGAGGGCATGGACAATTGTGATGACAAAGGTCAAGAAGCATTGTGATGACTGGAGTCAAGGAGCATTGTGATGACAGGGGTGATAGAGCTTTGTGATGAAAAGGCAATGAGCATTGTGATGACAGGGGACATGGAGCATTGTGATGGCAAGACCGTGGAGCTTTTTGATGAGAAGACCATGGATAATTGTGATGACGAGCGTCATGGAGCACTGTAATGAAAAGGGGAATGGAGCATTGTGATGAGAGTGGCCATGGAGCATTGTGATGACAAGGGTCATGGAGCATTTTGATGACAAGGGCGTGGAGCATTGTGATGAGAAGACCATGGATAATTGTGATGACGAGCGTCATGGAGCACAGTAATGACAAGGGGTATGGAGCATTGTGATGACAGTGGCCATGGAGCATTGTGATGACAAGTGTCATGGAGCATTCTGATGACAAGCTTGTGGAGTATTGTGACGACAAAGGCATGGAACATTGTGATGAAAAGGGCATGGAGCATTGTGATAAAAAAGGCATGAAGCCATTTCATGACAGGTTTCATGGAGAATTCTGACGACAAGTGTCAGGGAACATTGTGATGACAAGTGTATTGAGAATGGTGATGAAAAAGATCATGGAGCATTTTGACGAAAAGGACATGGAGTATTGTGATGGCAGGCATCATGGAGCATTGTGATGACAAGTGTTATGGAACATTGTGAACACAATGGTTTGGAGCATTGTGATGGTAGAAGTCATGGATCATTTTTTTTTCAAGGTGCATGGAGCATTGTGATGACAAGGGCATGAAGCAATGTGATCCCAAGTTTCATGGAGGATTGTGATGACAATGGTAAGGGAGTATTGTGATGACAAGCAAATGGAGCATTGTGATGACAAGGTCATGTAGCATTTTGCTGACACAGGCATGGAGCATTGTGATGATAAGGGTCATGGAGCACTGTGATGAGAAGCATCACGGATCATTGTGATTACAGGGGTCATGGAGCATAGGGATGGCAAGGCCATGGATCATTGTGATGACAAGTGTCATGGAGCATTGGGCTGAAAATGTTCATGGAGCACTGTGATGACTAGGGAATGGAGCATTGTGATGACAAGAGTCCCGCATCACTGTGTTGTCAGGGGTCATGGAGCGTTGTGATGACAGTGGTCATGAAGCATTGTGATGATAGGGATCATGAAGCATTGTGATGAGAAGTTCCTGGAGAATTGGATTGAAAATGTTCAGGAAGTATTGTGAGGACAGGGGTCATGGAGCATAGTGATGACAAGGGAATGGAGCACTGTGATGAAAAGTTCCTGGAGCATTGTGATGAGAAGACCATGGAGCCTTGTAATAACAAGTCTCATGGAGCATTCTGATGAAAAGGGGCATGGAGTATTGTGATTACAGGGGTCTTGGAGCATTGTGATGACAAGGGCATGGAGCATTGTGATTACATGGGTCTTGGAGCATTGTGATGAAAATGGCATGGATCACTGTGATGAAAATGGCATGGAGCCTTGTCATGACAGGGTTCAAGGAGCATATTGATGACAAGTGTCAGGGAGCATTGTGATGACACGTGTATTTGAGAATTTTTATGACAAAGATCATGGAGCATTGTGATGAGAAGACCATGTATAATTGTGATGACGAGCGTCAAGGGGCATTGTGATGACAAGTGTTTTGGAATATTGTGATCACAAGGGTTTGGAGCATTGCTATGACAGAGATCATGGAGCATTTTGATTTCATTCTGATGACAATAGCATGATGCATTATGATGATGGGCATGGTGCATTGTGATGACAGGGTTCAAGGATCACTGAGACGAAAAGGGGCATAGAGCATTGTGATTAAAGGGTTCTTGGAGCATTGTGATGAGATGGGTCATGGATCTTTGTGATGAAAAGGCCATGGAACATAGTGATGGCAGGGGTCATGGAGCATTGTTATGACAGGGGTAATGGAGCATTGTGATGGCAAGGGCATGGAGCATTGTGATGAGAAGGCCATGGAGCATTCTGATGACGTGTCATGGAGCTTTTTGAAGACAAGGGCATGGAGCAATGGGATGAGAGCGTTCATGGAGCATTGTGATGACAATCACATGGAGCACTGTGATGCCAAGTGTCATGGATCTTTTTGATGACAAAAGTCATGGAGCATTTTGATGGCAAGGGTGTTGTGCATTGTGATGAGAAGGGCAGGGAACATTCTGATGACAGGGTCATGGAGCAATTTGATGAAAAGTGTCATGGAACATTTTGATGACAGGTGTTCTGGAACAATGTGATGTCAGGGGTCATCGAATATTGTGATGAGAATAGCATGTAGCATTGTGATGACAGCAGTCATGGAACATTGTGATGACAGGGGTGAGGGAGTATTGTGACAAATAGTGATGTAGCATTGTGTTATCAGTGGTGAGAGAGCATTTTGATGAGAAGTGCATGGAGCATTGTGATTAAAATGTATATGGAGCATGGCAATGACAATATGTGGACCGTAGTGATGAAATGCGCGTGGCACATTTTGAAGACAATGGTCATGGAGCATTGTTCTCACAAAGAAATGGAGCATAGTGATGACAAGGGTCACAGAGAATTGTGATGAAATGTTCATGGAGCATTGTGGTTACAAAGGTCACAGAGCCTTGTGATGACACGGGCATGGACCATTGTGATGACAAACGTTATGAAGCATTGTGATGACTGGAGTCACGGAGCATTGTGATGTCAGGGGTCATGGAGCATTGTGATGACATGTGTATTGAGAATTGTGATGACAAATGTCATGGAGCATTGTGATGAAAAGGGCATGGAATATTGTGATGACAGGCATCATGGAGCGTTTTGATGACAAGTGTTATGGAACATTGTGATCACAAGGGTTTGGAGCATTGTGATGAGAGAGGTCATGGATCACTTTGATTTCAAGGAGCATGGAGCATTGTGATGACAAGGGCATGAAACAATGTGATCCCAAGGTTCATGGAGGATTGTGATGACAATGGAAATGGAGTATTGTGATGACAAGCGCATAGAGCATTGTAATGACAAGGTCATGTAGCATTTTGCTGACAAAGGCATGGAGCATTGTGATGACATGTGTATGGAGAACTGTGATTACAAGCGTCACGGAGCATTGTGAATACAGTGGTCATTGAGCATTGGGATGACAAGGGCATGGATCATTGTGATGACAATTGTGATGGAGCACTTGGCTGAAAATTTTCATGGAGTGTTGTGATGACAGGGGTCATGGAGCATTGTGATGACTAGGGAATGGAGCATTGTGATGACAAGAGTCCCGGATCATTGTGTTGTCAGGTGTCACGGAGTGTTGTATTGACAGTTGTCATGGAACATTGTGATGATATTGGCCATGGAGCATTGTGATGAATAGGTCGTGGAGCATTGGGCTGAAAATGTTCATGTATTATTGTAATGACAGTGGTCAAGGAGCATTGTGATGACACGGGAATGGAGCATGGTGATGACAAGGTCCTGGAGCATTGTGATGAGAAGACTATGGAGACTTGTGATGACAATTCTCATGGATAATTCTGATGAAAAGGGGCATGGGGCATTGTGATTATAGGGGTCTTGGAGCATTGTGATGACAAAGGCATGGGGCATTGTTATGAGAAGGCCATGAAGCATTCTGATGACATGCGTCATGGAGCTTTTTGATGATAAGGGCATGGAGAATTGTGATTACAGGGATCTTGGAACATTGTGAAGAAAAGGGCATAGATTATTTTGATGAAAAAGGCATGGAGCCTTGTCATGACAGGGTTCAAGGAGCATACTGACGACAAGTGTCAGTGAGCATTGTGATGACAAGTGTTTTGAGCATTGTGATGACAACGATCATGGAGTATTGTGATGAGGAGACCATGGATAATTGTGATGATGATCGTCATGGGGTTTTGTGATGATAAGTGTTATGGAACATTGTGATCACAAGGGTTTGGAGCATTTTGATGACAGATGTCATGGAGAATATTGATTTCATGGTGATGACAATAGCCTGAAGCATTATGATGATGGGCATGGTGCACTGTGATGACAGTGTTCATGGAGCATTGAGATGAAAAGTGGCATGGAACATTGTGATTACAAGGGTCTTGGAGCATTGTGATGACAAGGGCATGGAGCATTGTGATTTCAGTGGTATTGAGCATTGTGATGACAAGTGTCATGGAACCTTGTGATGACTAGGCCGTGGAACATTGTGATGGCAGGGGTCATGGTGCATTGTTATGACAGGTGTAATGGAGCATTTTGATGAGAAGGGCATGGAACATTGGTCTGAAATGTTTCATGGATTATTGTGATGAGAGTGGGCATGAAGCATTGTGAGGATAAGGGCACAGAACACTATGATGCATGGGTCATGCAGGATTGTAATGACAAGTGCATGGAGCATTGTGATGAGAAGGGCATCGAGCATTTTGATGACAAGTGTCATGGAGCCTTCTGATGTCAAGGGCATTGAGTAATGTGATGAGAGGTTTCATAGAGCATTGTGATGACAATGACATGGAGCATTGTGATGCCAAGGGTCATGGAGCTTTGTGATGACAAGTCATGGAGCATTTTGATGACAAGGGCATGATGCATTGTGATGAGAAGGGCAGGGAGCATTTTGATGACCGTGTCATGCAGCAATTTGATGAAAAGTGTAATGGAATATTTTGATGGCAGGGGTTATAGAACATTGTGATGTCAGGGGTCTTGGAGCTTTGGGACGAAAAGGTTCATGGAGCATTTTGATGACTGGGGTTATGGAACATTGTGATGTCAGGTGTCATGGAGCATTTTGATGACAAGTATTATGGAACATTGTGATCACAAGGGATTGGAGCATTGTGATGACAGATGTCATGGATCATTTTGCTTTGAAGGAGCATGGAGCATTGTGATGACAAGGGCATGAAGCAATGTGATCCCAATGTTCATGGAGGAATGTGATGACAATGGTAATGGAGTATTTTGATGACAAGCACATAGAGCATTGTAATGAAAAGGCCATGTAGCATTTTGCTGAAAAAGGCATGGAGCATTGTGATGACAGGGGTCATGGAGCACTGTGATGATAAGCGTCACGGAGCATTGTGAAAACAGTGGTCATGGAGCATACGGATGACAAGGACATGGATCACTGTGATGACAAATGTCATGGAACATTGGGCTAAAAATGTTCATGGAGTATTGTGATGACAGGTGTCATGGAGCATTGTGATGACTAGGGAATGGAACATTGTGATGACAAGAGTCCCGAATTATTGTGTTGTCAGGTGTCATGGAGTGTTGTGATGACAGTGGTCATGGAGCATTGTGATGATATTGGCCAATGAGCATTGTGATTAGAAGACCTTGGGTAATTGTGATGTCGAGCATCATGGAGCACTGAAATGACAAGGGGCATGAAGCATTGTGATGACGGGTGTCACGGAGTATTTTGATGACAGGGGTCATGGAGCATTGTGATGACAAGGGCATGGAGCTTTGTGATGACATGTGCATGGAGCATTGTGATGAGAAGTGCATGGAGCATTGTGATGACAAGTTCATGGAGCATTGCAATGTCAAGTGGATGGAGAATTGTGATGACAAGAGCATGTAACATTTTGATGAGAAGTGTCATGTAGCCTTGTGATTACAAGGACGTGGAGAATTGTGATGACAAGGGACATGGAGCATTGTGATAACCAGGGCATGGTGCATTGTTATGACATGGGTCATGGAGCATTATTATGAGAACGGCCATGGTGCATTCTGACATAAGATATCACTTATGAAGGGAATGTAAACCTGGCTTCATATGAACTGATTTAGGGAAGAGAACAGAGTCTCAGATTTAGAAAACCATCTAACGCTTGCTTAAGGGGCAATAGAGGTGGGGAGATGCACAAAACATAATATTGATATTAGCACAGGTACCGTTCCATAATCCAAAAACAGAAGAAACAAGCCCTACTCCTTCCTCAGTGAACAGAACTCAACATCCCTATTCCCCGCAGAGAAATATATCTGACTACTAAGAATTTTAAAACCTATGTATTGATATGTCTCTGTAAGGGAACCAAGTGTATCTAGAACGATATAAACATGGCAGTGAGAATCAGCTCAAACCCACTATAAAAAATGAATTTCAAAACAAAACATAAAAACAGTAAAATTCTTACACAATACCTTCAGGGGTTCTGATGAACCCAGGAATGACCCTATCTACAATGACAGCTGGATGTGGCATAAGGCTGGTCACTTGGGACTGAGAGGATTGGTGAGATTGGGTGAAAAAATGCAGACCCTTTAAAGCAATAATGCCTGCCACCCATTCCATGGTTCCCAACTCTCCAGGTAGAAGGGAATATCACTACAGTTATAACGTGTATGGGAACCTAGAGAATGGAAACCAGCTGATGGTGAAAGGTTTCTAAAACTCTACTACTTTTTTCTCTTCTTGTGATCCGGTTTGACATTCCAACTGCTTTACTATCAATCACCCAACTTGGAAAGTCAGCCCCTATAACCTCCTGGTTCGCACAGTTGGCAAAGTGTGCAGAGGATATAAGGGAAGACAGAGAACCAATGAGAGAGTAGCTGTAGGCATTTGGACGGCCACATGTCTCTCTAAATTCTCGTCACAAAGAGGAATTAACCAAAGTTCAGCCTGCCCCCCATAACCAGTATAAGTCCAGAAGCAAAACGGTTGATTTGCACTCATCTCACAAAAACGCGAGTTGAAAAATGGAGCTCAGGGCCACAGCAATTCACTAACCTGCAGAGTTATAAAGGACTACTCTCTTTGAAAAATCTGTTGAGGGAAAGCCACGAGGCGGAAGGGAAAATGAGGCAGAATGGCATGAAACAGATTTCAAGAGGTACATTGGAATCGCCTTTAAACACAGGAAAAGCATTACAATTTTGAAAATTATGGAAATGGCCATAAAGGGCATATGGTTTTTCACGTGAATATATTCAGGAGAAAACGCATATGCCCTTTTTGGACAAGCAAGCAAACGGGCAATGCAAATCGGCACTACAAAGAAGTATCACTTCCCACCGGTCAAAAGGGACATCCAAAAAATGGGTAAAAACCAGACAGGCAAGACAGGCCCTGGAGAACAGGGAGCCTTGTTATGCTGATGGGCGGGATGTAAATTGCCAACTGCCTCTCTGGAGGAGTGCATCCTGTTCCCTAAAACAAGTAAACAACAGAGCTACAGAGCCAAGGGCACTTCCAGTCTAGGGAATATACCGTGGGAAAACTGAAAATCAATAAGACAGAGCCACCCCAAAATTTAGGGATGCACTGCTTACAAAAACCTCAACTTTGGTACACCTTAAATATCCCAGGAAAGACAAAAATGGTTCTAGAAATTGTGGTACTTACGTAAGATGGAATGTCCCTCAGCCATGAAATCAATGTCATAAGACAAGTAGCAGCAAAATGAGTGGATTCAGGTTTGATGATTCTAAGTGAAATAAGTCACACAGAAAAAGAAACTTATCATAAGATATCACTTATGAAGATCCTGTAAATATGGCTACACATCAACTGAGTTAAAAAAGAGAACAGAGTCTCACATTTAGAAAACACGCTTATGCCTGCTTAAGGTGGAAGGAGAGGTGGGGTGATGCATAAAACCAGAGTGTGATATTAGTACAGGTACCGTTCCAAAAATCAAATATGGAATACACAAGACCTACACCTTCCTCAGTGAAAGGGACTCAGAAGCCCATATTCCCCGCAGAGGAATATATCTTACTAGTAAGAATTTTAAAACCTATGTATTGATATGTCTCCGTAAGGGAATCAAGTGTGTCTAGCCTGGCATAAACATGGCAGTGAGAATCAGCTCAAACCCACTATAAAAAGGACTTTCAAAAAAAAAACACAAAAATACAGGGAAATTCCTTACAATTCCTTCAGGGTCTATGATGAAACCTGGAATGACCCTATCTACAGCAACAGCTGGAACTGGCATAAGGCTGGAAACCTGGGACTGAGAGGATTGGTGAGATTGGGTGAGCAAATGCACACCCTTTAATGCAATAATACGTGGCACCCATTCCATGGGTCCCAACTCTCCAGGTTGAAGGGAATATTGCAACAACTATAACATGTACCAGAAACCAAGAGAATGTACATTTCCAAAAACCTAATACGGAATAGACAAGACCTACGCCTTCCTCAGGGAAAGGGACTCAACAACCCATATTTCCCGCAGAGGATTTTATCATACTATTAAGAATCTTAAAACATATGTATTGATATATCTCTGTAAGGGAATCACGTATATCTAAACTGGCATAAACATGGCAGTGAGAGTCAGCTCAAACCCAATATAAAAAGGAATTTCAAAATCAAACCAAAAACACCGGGAAATTCTTTACAAGTCCTTCAGGGTCTCTGATGAAACCTGGTATGACTCTACCTACAATGACAGCAGGATGTGCATAATGCTGGACACTTGGGACTGAGAGGATTGGTGAGATTGTGTGAGCAATTGCAGACCCTTTAAAGCAATAATGCATGGCACCCATTCCATGTGTCCCAACTCTGCAGGTTGAAGGGGATATTACTACAGCTATAACATGTACGGGAAACCTAGAGAATGGACACACTGTGAATACGAAAGGTCTCTAAAACTCAACGAATAGTCCCTCTCCTGGTGCTCCGGTTTGAATTCCAACTGCTTTACTATCAATCTCCCAACTTGCAGAGACAGCCTCTTTAACCTCCTGGTTCGCACAGGTTGCCAATTTGGCAGAACATGAAAGGGAAGAGGGTGAACCAATGAGAGAGTAGCTGTTAGGCATTTGGACGGGCATATGTCACTCTTATTTCCTGGGAGGAAAAAGAATTAACCAACGTCTCAGCCACCCGCCGGGAACCAGTATAGGTCCTGAACCAAAATTTTGGACTTGCATTCAGCACACAAAAAACGAGTTGAAAAATGGAGCTCAGGGGCAGACTAATTCACAAACTGGCAGAGGAGTAATGGACCGCTATCGTGCTAAAATCTGTTGAGGGAAGGCAACGAGGCGGACTTGAAAGCAAGGCAGAATAGGCGGAAACAGATTTCAAGAGGTACGTTGGAAGTGCCGTTAAAGCACAGGAAGAGGGGCAAAACTTCGACAATGATGAACTTGGCCAAAAAGGGCGTATGAGTTTTCTCCTGAATATATTCAGGAGAAAACACATAGAACCTTTTTGGCCAGGCAAGCAAACGGGCAATGCGAATCTACACTACAAAGAAGTATCACTTCCCACCGGTCAAAAGGGACATCCGCAAAATGTGTAAAAACCAGAAACGCAAGACAGGCCCTGGAAAACAGGGAGCCTTGTTATGATGATGGTGGGGACGTAAGATGCCAACTGCCTCTCTGGAGGAGTGCATTGTGTTCCCTAAAAAAATAAACAACAGAGCTACAGAGCCAAGGGCACTTCCAGGCTAAGGAATATACCTTGGGAAAATTGAAAATCAATAAGCCAGAGACACCCCAAAATTTAGGTTTGCACTGCTTAAAAGATCCTCAACTTGGGACCACCTTAAATATCCCAGGAAATACAAAAAGGGTTTAAGAAATTGTGGAACTTAAGTACAATGGAATATCCCTCAGCCATGAAATCAATGTCTTAAGGCCAGTAGCAGCCAAATGAGTGGATTCAGGTACGATGATTCTAAGTGAAATAAGTCACACCGAAAAAGAAACTTATCATAAGATATCACTTATGAAGATCCTTAAACATGGCTACACATGAACTGAGTTAGGAAAGAGAACAGAGTCTCACATTTAGAAAACACTCTTATGCCTGATTAAGTGGGAAGGAGAGGTGGGGTGACGCATGAAACCAGAGTTTGATATAAACACAGGTACCGTTCCAAAAACCAACGATGGTATAGACAAGGCCTAAATCTTCCTCAGTGAAAGGGACCCAAAACCCCATATTTCCCGCAGAGGAATATATCTGACTAGTAAGAATATTAAAATCTATGTATTGATATGTCCCCAAAAGGGAATCAAGTGTGTCTAGACTGGTATAAACATAGCAGTGAGAATCAGCTCAAACCCACTATATAATGGAATTTCAAAAACAAAACAAAAAAACAAGGAAATTCTTTACAATTCCTTCAGGGTCTCTGATGAAACCTGGAATGACCCTATCTACAACGACAGCTGGATGTGGCATAAGTCTGGACAGTTGGGACTGAGAGGATTGGTGAGACTGGATGAGCAAATGCAGACCCTTTAAAGCAATAATTTGTAGCACCCATTCCATGGGTCCAACTCTCCATGTTGAAGGGAGTATTACTACAGCTATAACATGTACGGGAAACTTAGAGAATGGACACACTGTGAATACGAAAGGTTTCTATAAGTCAGCTAATAGTCCCTCTCCTGGTGCTCTGTTTTGATTTTCCAACTGCTTTACTATCAATCTCCCAACTTGGACAGACAGCCCCGTTATCCTCCTGGTTCACACAGGTTGCCAATTTGGCAGAGTATGAAAGGGAAGAGGAAGAACCAATGAGAGAGTAGCTGTTAGGCATTTGGACAGGTACATGTCACTCTAATTTCCTGAGAGGAAGAAGAATTAACCAAAGTCTCAGCCACCCGCTTGGAACAAGTATAGGTCTTGAACCAAAATTTTGGACTTGCTGTCAGCTCCCAAATGACGAGTTGAAAAATGGAGCTCAGGGACACAGCAATTCTCAAACTGGCAAAGGAGTAAAAGACCACTATCGTGCAAAAATCTGTTGAGGAAAGGCACCGAGGTGGACTTCAAAGCGAGGCAGAATAGCCGGAAACAGATTTCAAGAGGTACGTATGAAGTGCCTTTAAAGAACAGGAAGAGGGGCACAACTTCGACAATGATGCACTTGGCCAAAAAGGGCGTATAAGTTTTCTCCTGAATATATTCAGTCGAAAACACATACGCCCTTTTTGGCCATGCAAGCAGCGGACAATGCAAATCTGCACTACAAAGAAGTATCACTTCCCACCAGTCAAAAGGGACATCCGCAAAATATGTAAAAACCAGAGAGGCTAGACAGGCCCTGGAGAACAGGGTGCCTTGTTATGCTGATTGGCGGGAATAAGTTGCCAACTGCCTCTCTGGAGGAGGGCATTGTGTTCCATAAAACAAATAAACAACAGAGCTACAGAGCCAAGGGCACTTCCAGTCTAGGGAATATACCTTTAGAAAACTGGAAATCAGTAAGACAGAGTCACCCCTAAATTTAGGGTTGCACTTCTTTCAAGAACATCAACTTGTGTACACCTTAAATATCCCAGGAAAGACAAAAATGGTTCAAGAAATTGTGGTACTTATGTACAAGGAATATCCCTCCGCCATGTAATCAATGTCATAAGGCCATTAGCAGCAAAATGAGTGGATTCAGGTACGATGATTCTAAGTGAAATAAGTCACACAGACAAAGAAGCTTATCATAAGATATCACTTATGAAAATCCTGTAAACATGGCTACACATGAACTGTGTTAGGAAAGAGAAGAGAGACTCACATTTAGAAAACATTCTTATGCCTACTTAAGGGGGATTGAGAGGGTGGGGTGATGCATAAAACCAGAGTTTGAATTAGTACAGGTACCTTTCCAAAAACCTAATACGGAATAGACAAGACCTACATCTTCCTCAGGGAAAGGGACTCAACAACCCATATTCCCCTCAGAGGAATATATCTAACTAATAAGAATCTTAAAACCTATGTATTGATATATCCCCGTAAGGGCATCATGTATGTCTAGACTGGCATAAACATGGCAGTGAGAATCAGCTCAAACCCACTATAAAAAGGAATTTCAAAATCAAACCAAAAAAACAGGGAAGTTCTTTACAATTCTTTCAGGGTCTCTGATGAAACCTGGTATGACTCTATCTACAATGACAGCAGGATGTGGCATATGCCTGGACACTTGGGAATCAGAGGATTGGTGAGATTGGGTGGGCAAATGCAGAACCTTTAAAGCAATAATGTGTGGCACCCATTCCATGGGTCCCAACTCTCCAAGTTGAGGGAAATATTACTACAGCTATAACATGTATGGGAAACCAAGAGAATGGACCCACTGTGAACACGAAATGTTTCTAAAACTCAACTAATAGTCCCTCTCCTGGTGCTCCAGTTTGACTTTCCAATGGCTTTACTATCAATCTCCCAAATTGGAGAGACAGCCCCTTTAACCTCCTGGTTTGCACAGGTTGCCAATTTGGCAGAGGATGAAAGGGAAGAGGAAGAACCAATGGGAGAGTAGCTGTTAGGCATTTGGAGGGGCACATATCACACTAATTTCCCAGCAGGAAGAAGAATTAACCAAAGTCTCAGCCACCCACCAAGAACCAGTATAGGTCCTGAACCGAAATTTTGGACTTGCATTCAGCTCACAAAAACGAGTTGAAAAATGGAGCTCAGGGGCGCAGCAATTCACAAATTGGCAGAGTAGTAAAGGACGACTATCTTTCAAAAATCTGTTGAGGGAAGGCAACGAGGCAGACTTGAAAGTGAGGCAGTATAGCCGGAAAGAGATTTCAAGAGGTACGTTGGAAGTGCCTTTAAAGGACAGGAAGAGGGGCACAACTTCGACAATGATGCACTTGGCCAAATAGGGCATATGAGTTTTCTCCTGAATATATATTGGAGAAAACACATACACCCATTTTGGCCAAGCAAGCAAGCGGGCAATGCAAATCTGCACAACACAGAAGTATCACGTCTCACGGGTCAAAAGGGGCATCCACAAAATCTGTATAAAACAAAAGGCAAGCCAAGCACTGGAGAACATGGAGCCTTGTTATGCTGATTGGGGGGATTAAGTTGCCAACTGCCTCTCTGGAGGAGTGCATTCTGTTCCATAAAACAAATAAACAACAGAGCTACAGAGCCAACGGCACTTCCAGTCTAGGGAATAAACCATCGGAAAACTGGAAATCAATAAGACAGAGCCACGCCCAAATTTAGGGCTGCACTTCTTTCAAAAACCTCAACTTGGTTACACCTTAAATTTCCCAGGAAAGACAAAAATGGTTCACGAAATTGTGCTACTTATGTACAAGAAATATCCCTCAGCCATGTAATCAATGTCATAAGGCCATTAGCAGCAAAATGAGTGGATTCAGGTACGATGATTCTAAGTGAAATAAGTCACACAGACAAAGAAGCTTATCATAAGATATCACTTATGAAAATCCTGTAAACATGGCTACACATGAACTGAGTTAGGAAAGACAACAGAGTCTCACATTTAGAAAACACTCTTATGCCTGCTTAAGGGGGAAGGAGAGGTGGGGTGATGCATAAAACCAGAGTTTGATATAAGCACATGTACCGTTCCAAAAACCTACTATGGAACACACAATACCTATACCTTCCTCAGTGAAAGGGACTCAACACACCATATTCCCCACAGAGGAATATATCTGACTAGTAAGAATCTTAAAACCTATGTATTGATATGTCTCCATAAGGGAATCAAGTGTGCCTAGACTGGCATAAACATGGCAGTGAGAATCATCTCAAACCCACTAAAAAAAGGAATTTCAAAAACAAATGAAAAAAACTGGGAAATTCTTTACAATTCCTTCAGAGTTTTTGATGAAACCTGGAATGACCCTATCTACAATGACAGATGGATGAGGCATAAGGCTGAGACACTTGGGACTGAGAGGATGAGTTAAGTTGGGTGAGCAAATGCATACCATTTAAAGCAATAATGAGTGGCACACATTCCAAGGGTCCCAACTCTCCATGTTGAAGGGAATATGACTAAAGCTGTAACATGTAAGGGAAACCTAGAGAATGGACACACTGTGAATAGGAAAGGTCTCTAAAACTCAACGAATACTCCCTCTCCTGGTGCTCAGGTTTGACTTTCCAACTGCTTTACTATCAATCTCCCAACTTGGAGAGACAGCTGCTTTAACCTCCTGGTGTGCAAAGTTTGCCAATTTGGCAAAGGATGAAAGGGAAGAGGGAGAACCAATGAGAGAGTAGCTGTTAGGCATTTGGAGGGGCACATGTCACTCTAATTGCCCGGCAGGAAGAAGAATTAACCAAAGCCTCAGCCACCCGCCAGAAACCAGTATAGTTCCTGAACCAAAATTTTCGACTTGCGGTCAGCTCACAAAAAACGAGTTGAAAAATGGAGCTAGGGGCAGAGCAATTCACAAACTGGCAGAGTAATAAATGACAACTATCGTCCAAAAATGTGTTGAGGGAAGGCAACGAGGCGGACTTGAAAGCGAGGCAGAATAACAGGAAAAAGATTTCAAGATGTACATTGGAATCACCTTTAAACACAGGAAGAGGGGCACAACTTCGAAAATGTTGCACTTGGCCAAAAAGGGTGTATGTGTTTTCTCCTGAATATATTCAATTCAAAACGCATAAGCACTTTTTGGCCAAGCAAGCAAGCAGCCAATGCAAATCTGCACTACAAAGAAGCATCACTTCCCACCAGTCAAAATGGACATCTTCAAAATGTGAAAAAAACAGAAAGGCAAGACAGGCCCTGGAGAAGAGGGAGCCTTGTTATGCTGATGGGCGGGATGTAAATTGCCAACTGCCTCTCTGGAGGAGTGCATTGTGTTCCCTAAAACAAGTAAACAACAGAGCTACAGAGCCAAGGGCAATCCCAGTCTTGGGAATATTCTTTGGGAAAACTGAAAATCAATAAGACACAGCCACCCCATATTTTAGGGCTGCACTGCTTACAAGAACCTCAAGTTGGGTTCACCTTAAATATCCCAGGAAAGAAAAAAATGGTTCAAGAAATTGTGGTACTTACGTATGATGGAATATCCCTCAGTCATGAAATCAATGTCATAAGGCCAGTAGCAACAAAATGAGTGGATACAGGTACGATGATTCTAAGAGAAATAAGTCACACAGAAAAAGAAACTTATCATAAGATATCAAGTATGAAGGTCCTATAAACATGGCTACACATGAACTGTGTTAGGAAAGAGAACAGAGACTCACATTTAGAAAACTCTCTGTTGCCGGCTGAAGAGGGAAGGTGAGGTGGGGTGATGCATAAAACCAGAGTTTGATATTCGTACATGTAACGTTCCAAAAACGAAATACGGAATAGACACGACCTACAACTTCCTCAGTGAAAGGGACTCATCAAACCGTATTCCCCGCAGACGAGTATATCTGACTAGTAATAATCTTAAAACCTATGTATTGATATGTCTCTGTAAGGGAATCAACTCTGTCTAGACTGGCATAAACATGGCAGTGATAATCACCTCAAACACACTATAAAAATGAATTCCCCAAAAAACAAAAACAGGGAAATTCTTTACAATTCCTTCAGGGTCTCTGATGAAACCTGGAATGACCCTATCTTCAATGACAGCTGGATGTGGTATAAAGCTGGACACATGGGACTGAGAGGATTGTTGAGATAGGGTGAGCAAATGCAGACCCTTTAAAGCAATAATGCATGGCACCCATTCCATGGGGCCAATGTCTCCAGGTTGAAGGGAATATTACTACAGCTATAACATGTACGGGAAACCTAGAGAATGGACACACTGTGAATACGAAAGGTCTCTAAAACTCAAGGAATACTCCCACTCCTGGTGCCCCGGTTTGAATTTCCAACTGCTTTACTATCAATCTCCCAACTTGGAGAGACAGCCCATTTAACATCCTGGTTTGCACAGGTTGCCAATTTGGCAGAGGATGAAAGGGAAGAGGGAGAACCAATGAGAGAGTAGCTTTTAGGCATTTGGACGGGCACATGTCACTCTTATTTCCCGGGTGGAAGAAGAATTAACCAAAGTCTCAGACACCCACCGGGAACCAGTATAGGTACTGAACCAAAATTTTGGACATGCGTTCAGCTCACAAAAAACGAGTTAAAAATGGAGCTCAAGATCACAGCAATTCACAAACAGGCAGAGTAATAAAGGACAACTATCATCCAACAATCTGTTGAGGGAAGGCAACGAGGCGGACTTGAAAGTGAGGCAGAATAGCAGGAAACAGATTTCAAGAGGTATATTGGAATCGCCTTTAAAGCACAGGAAGAGGGGCACAACTTCGACAATGATGCACTTGGCCAAAAAGGGCGTATGCGTTTTGTCCTGAATATATTCAGGAGAAAATGCATACGCC
Source organism: Mesoplodon mirus (assembly GCF_964341445.2). Lineage (NCBI taxonomy): Eukaryota > Metazoa > Chordata > Mammalia > Artiodactyla > Ziphiidae > Mesoplodon > Mesoplodon mirus. The sequence goes on along the minus strand of NW_028294377.1, from coordinate 2,214 downwards.
CTTTTTGCCAAGCAAGCAAGCGGGCAATGCAAATCTGCACTGCAAAGAAGTATCATTTCCCTCCAGTCAAAAGGGATATCCACAAAATGGGTAAAATTCAGAAAGGCAAGACAGGCCCTGGAGAACAGGGAGCCTTGTTATGCTGATGGGCGGGATGTAAATTGCAAACTGCCTCTCTGGAGGAGTGCATTGAGTTCCCTAAAACAAGTAAACAACAGAGCTACAGAACCAAGGGCACTTCCAGTCTAGGGAATATACCTGGGGAAAACTGAAAATCAATAAGACAGAGCCACACCAAAATTTAGGGCTGCACTGCTTACAAGAACCTCAACTTGGGTACACCTAAAGTATCCCAGGAAATATAAAAATGGTTCAAATAATTTTGGTATTTACATACGATGGAATATCCCTCAGCCATGAAATCAATGTCATAAGACCAGTAGCAGCTAAAGGAGTGGATTCAGGTACGATGATTCTAACTGAAATAAGTCACACAGAAAAAGAAACTTATCATAAGATATCACTTATGAACATCCTGTAAACATGGCTACATATGAACTGAGTTAGGAAAGAGAACAGAGTGTCACATTTAGAAAACACTCTTATGCCTGCTTAAGTGGGAAGGAGAGGTGGGGTGATGCATAAAACCAGAGTTTGATATAAGCACAGGTACCATTCAAAACCCAACTATGGAATAGCCAAGACTTACACCTTCCTCAGTGAAAGGGATTCAAAACCCCATATTTCCCACAGAGGAATATATTGGATTAGTTAGAATCTTAAAACATATGTATTGATATGTCTCCGTAAGGGAATCAAGTGTGTCTAGACTGGCATAAACATGGCAGCGAGAATCATCTCAAACCCACTATAAAAGGGAATTTCAAAAACAAAACAACAAAACAGGGAAATTCTTTACAATTCCTTCAGGGTCTCTGATGAAACCTGGAATGACCCTATCTACAATGACAGCTGGATGTGGCATAAGGCTGGACACATGGGACTGAGAGGATTGGTGAGATAGGGTGTGCAAATGCAGACCCTATAAAACAATAATGCATGGCAACCATTCCATGGATCCCAACTCTCCTGGTTGAAGAGTATATTACTACAGCTATAAAATGTACGGGAAACCTAGAGACTGGACACACTGTGAATACGAAAGGTCTCTAAAACTCAACGAATAGTCCCTCTCCTGGTGCTCAGGTTTGACTTTCCAACTGCTTTACTATCAATCTCCCAGCTTGGAGAGAGTGCACCTTTAACCTCCTGTTTTGCACAGGTTGCCAATTTGGCAGAGGATGAAAGGGAAGAGGGAGAACCAATGAGAGAGTAGCTGTTAGGCATTTGGACGGGCACATATCACTCTTATTTCCCAGGAGGAAGAAGAATTAACCAAAGTCTAAGCCACCCACCGTGAAAAAGTAGAGGTCCTGAACGAAAATATTGGACTTGGGTTCAGCTCACAATAAACGAGTTAAATTATGGAGCTCAGGGGAACAGCAATACACAAACTGGTAGAGTAATAAAGGACAACTATCGTACAAAAATCTGTTGAGGGAAGGCAACGAGGTGGAATTGAAAGCGAGGCAGAATAGAAGGAAACAGATTTCAACAGATACGTTGGAATCGCTTTTAAAGCACAGGAAGAGGGGCACAACTTCGAAAATGATGCACTTGGCCAAAAAGGGCGTATGCGTTTTCTCCTGAGTATATTCAGGAGAAAACGCATACGCCCTTTTTGGCCAAGCAAGCAAGCGGGCAATGCAAATCTGCACTACAAAGAAGTATCACTTCCCACAGGTCAAAAGGGATATCCACAAAATGGGTAAAAAGCAGAAAGGCAAGACAGGGCCTGGAGAACAGGGAGCCTTGTTATGCTGATGGGCGGGATGTAAATTGCCAACTGCCTCTCTGGAGGAGTGCATTTTGTTCCCTAAAACAAGTAAACAACAGAGCTACAGAGACAAGGGCACTTCCAGTCTAGGGTATATACCTTGGGAAAACTGAAAATCAGTAAGACAGAGCCACCCCAAAATTTAGCGCTGCACTGCTTACAAGAACCTCAACTAGGCTACACCTTAAATATCCCAGGAAAGACATAATTTTTTCAAGAGATTGTGGTAATTACATACGATGGAATATTTCTCTGCCATGAAATCAATGTCATCAGGCCAGTAGCAGCAAATTTAGTGGATTCAGTTACGAGGATTC